>NC_056732.1:561886140-562071140 GCF_019279795.1 Protopterus annectens
CACTGCCCCAAAGATTTTTACACAAGTTGTTGGTTAATTAACATGTTTTAAATAGAAAATGAAAGACTTTCAGTTGGACTGACATATACACTAGATATAAATGTCTGTACCAGGCTATAGGCTCCTTTGATGTTCATTACTGTTGTTCACAATACTTTCTAATATATGTGCATCAGTCTTTTGAAATACATATATTATAAAAGAAGAGCCCAACTTCCTTTTACCTGTTTATTTTTGGATAACTTAATTAAAATATTGATTTTTATTGAATCTAGCCATTAGATAAAGACTGTGTACTTGTTTTAAACTCATTTGATCTCATGTAGTCATTCATGACAAAGGTAGGAACCTAAACATCCAGTATTACACATGTAACTTAAGATACTAATATGTGTGCTTTTCTCCTTTTTCCTCACTACATTTTAATAACTTAATGGAAACTGTTCAATCAATGTTTACAGCACAAATTTCATTACTGGTACATTTTAGAGCTGATAGGTATGTTCATGATGGTTTAGGAAAGCAGTCTGATCGATTTTATCTCATCTTTCAAATTGGGATTTTTTTAATTCCATGTATGTGTTGGGGAATTACATTATTTGTTTCTCTAAGTCTTAATATGATTATTTTGTTGTTTCTTTTTGTACTTAGGCCTGTTTATAATATACTTCACATCATATTCACAGTCATGATTCTTGCAAACATGTAACTTAAACAAATCAAAGTTTGGAAGTCTCAACTTTTCATTGAATGCTTTGAGATAATAAAAATCAGTTATTACTGACCACTGGAGAAATTACTTCTATAACTCACCATGTCTTTGTCTTTAGAGTCACTTAACATAAATGGCATCAATAATTCAAAGACAAGGTTAAACCTTTTGAGATACCTTAACTTAAGCAAACCACAAACAGTATTCCTGCCGGAAAGACATTTTAAAAATACAGAAAAGGGTGTTTGGAAACCAAAAACTTTAGCAGCTCATGCTTCATTTAACTATAAAAGGAGAGGAGTGATGATCCTATGGAAGAATAATATTATCTGCCCTCAAATATTATATAAGCATGAGGACCCCAAGGGACTACTAGCTATCACTATCCTAAAATTCAGTCATAGAATTTGGACACTTGCTAATCCTTACTGGTTTCCAGGACTGGGTGCTTCAACTGCTAAACAACATCTCGATCTTATTGATAGTATAACTGCTTATTAGATAATTCTGATACAACAAGTAGCCATCCACTTAGACTAACATCCACTGGAAAAATTCTTAAGAAATGGATACATTTTCATAAACTGTATGATAGATATAACTCTAAAAATAACAAATCACTCTGTTATACACACACACACACTGAGCATAGATTTAAAACGCAAACCAGAATACACAAAGGCCTTATCTGCAATGATTTAAAATGAAAGCTTACATCCTTTACTATCTTTCCTTGTCCTTTATCAGCCCATGATTGTCTTATGTTAGATATACAAACAGACTTCACAAAACTAAATGCTATTACTAGAATTTCTCCCTATATCACCAAACTAAAAGACTTTAAACCATGATTATTATCAGAGTTAAACTTCTTCTTAGAGACAAATAATAACTCTGAAACAAACATTATAATGGTTTGGGATGCTCTAAAAGTATATATTTATAGTAAAACTATAGTCTGGTACAATACAATCCTAATTAACCTCCTTGAGATCTAAGTCATCACAATTAAACTAAAAAAAAAGCAATAGATGCAGTAAACAAGAAATATTTAGATATTTTGTCCCACAAAACAAACTTAGGACTAGAAAAAATGAAAGTAAACTCTTATGCTCTTACTCCCAAGCACATGCACAATTTGTCATTAAGAATAAAATTACATTCCAAGGCAAATAATATCTTAAAATTATTACATGAAGGTATTAATAGGACAGTTTCTGATATGTGAGATATATTAGTAGCCTTTATATATCATTTCACCAAATATTATAACTCTGATAATATAAACAAAAAAGTTGTAGCCTGAGAATTAATCACTTTAAATTTGAATGTCATCCGACAAAATCTTAGTACAACTCTTGAGAAATTAACAACTCTAAATAAAATCAAAAATAAAATCAAAAACCTTAAACCTAACAAAGCTCCTGGCACAGATGGCTGAGATTTATAAGATTTTTCAGGTTGAGCTATCTTTACTTCATAAGACCCTGGTTGAATTACAAATAAAAATGTAATCCCTCTCTCTTGGAGATACTACTTGATTATACCTATTCTTAAATCCAACAAGGATTTGCAGCTATGACAATCATATAGACCAATGTCCTTATTAAATAATGACTACAAAATCTTTATCTCTATATTTGTGGACAAAATAAAGGTTCCACTTTCACATTTAGTTCATAATGACCAAACCGAGTTTATTCGTAGAAGGCACACTCATGATAATATCAAAAGAATATTGACATTAATAGAATTCTTAAAAAAAAATGAAGACTCCTTGTTGATAAGTCTAGACATAGGAAATGCATTTGACTCTGTAAACTGGGATTTTCTGTTTAAAACACTAAAAGCATTCTCGTTTCCAATATCTTTCATCTCTATGATAAAGGCTATTTATAAAGATAATTTAGAATACGTCAAATTAGGCCCCTTCACTTCAAAGTACATCCCCATAACCAAAGGCACCAAACAAGGTTGCCCTTTATCCCCAATATTATTTGCCCTTGTCATAAAAATATTAGTGTCATCAATAAGAAATAATCAAGAAATCAAAAGCATTAATATTTATAATCAATACAATTCTAAAATAGCACTATTTGCTGATGATATTCTGCTTACCTTACCTATGTCAAATCAAGAATTATTAGAACTCGACACAAAAATAAATAACTTTCAAAAACATTTCAGGCCTCCACTTTAATAAGCAAAAATCTAAACATATTATTCTTAATGACATAGGGAAGTCTCAGCTAGTTAACCAAAGCATTATTGGAGAATAAGTTAATATACTAAACTACTTAGGGATAACCTTATGCAACAATTTGGAAAAAAAACAAGAGAAACAAATTCTAAAAGCATAATATCTCAGGTAAATACATACATAAGTAGCTGGAACAATATGTTTTTCATTCGAGGACAGACTGCAATTGTTAAAAATGACTCTCCTTCCAAAAATCTTATATATTGGTCTGGTTCTTGACACCCATCCTGGGAATAATTATATCAAACTCATATATAAAACCTTTTTAAACTTCCTAAGGTACCCAAGTGGAAATAGGATTGCATATACACATCATATTAGATTTTGGAATGGTGGTGGTTTAAGATTCCCTGACTTGGAAACATATATCAAAGCATCATTACTTAAAAGCACATTAAATTTATTGACTCAAATTACAACTCAAATTGGAAAGATCTCCATATAGCTATAATACAGAATGAAAACTCACTGTCATATAAAATTCCTTCCAAACATCCCTCCAATAAGTTCTGGTTTCTTCTTAGTCACACTGCTCAATATAATGTGACAAAACCCATGAAATTAAACTATCTAAATAACATTATTAACAACTTTAGAAAAATAATATACTCAAATGCAGATATCAAATCTTGGTTTGACCTAATAATCCCCTTTAAAATCACAAAAAACATCCCAGATAAACTTCATATTAACATCTTAAATGAATGGGAAACTAAAAATTTTATTTGCTGGAAACAATGTATTAAAGACTTGGAAACTTTACAATTTCAACAAATTATGAAAGACTATCCCTGGGATTCATGAAGCTCGGCACAAGGACGGCATTAGCCTTGCACCCACCGTGCGATGTAGAGATGGCGCAGCAGCACCACATGCATATTAATGAATGCGCGCTGCCGTAACGGCCATGTGCATAGAAAATGAGTACGAGTGGAGGGGGCATGTCCAAGCTCTGCACGTAGGCGTGATCATGTCAGCTGCATACGTGCAACCTAAAATGTTGACTAGAACAGCTTGCCTCCAATAGTAATCATTCCTGTCAGTATCCATGGATACTGAAATGTATGCAAAGCATACAAGACAACTTGCGAACACCACAATAAGAAGTAAACACAAAGGCACGTGGCTGAATATTGAGTCCCCCTCCCTCAAACAAAGATATTTAAAACCCTGTGCCTGTATTCCATTGTAGTGTCGCTAGTTATACCAAGTGGAAGTGAAACGCATCGTGTCAGCGCGCCGCCAATTGCCAAGCCTAGCCCAGTGGTATGAGTTACCACCACCTGTCCCACATTGTGAGGGACAGTCCCCCTCTAGGCAGGTGTGTTCATACCAAATTCATAATAAATGTGAAATGTCCTGCGATAATAGGAAATAATTATGCCCCATATGTTATGAAATAGTCCCATACAGTACGTATGTCCGTATATAAAATACCTATATGTTACAAGAAACAGAATAAGCAAGTAAATGAAACAGAATAAACAACTACACCGCCACAACAATAAAAGCTTATATGTAGGCATGAAACTAAAGTACTATTCTTTGTAATGACCGTGGGTATGTGTTGGCCTGTAAACTCAGATGTGTGCCACGAAAATGTCCCATCCAGGTCATATGAAATGGTGGCAACCCTACCAATGGTCAGAGCATTCGCCCAATATCTGCCCATTCACGGTCCAAGATGTCCTCGCCAGGACGGCCCATAGATGAATGGGTATTACCTGGGTCTACTTACCATGTCATGAAAGATAAGTATTTGTGAGTACCTATGTGTGTGACGTACAGCATGTGGTTGAACTGAAATGTTAGTGTAGACCTCTCAACCATATTGGTCCCAGAGATATGTAGTGTACACAATGTGTTCTGTTGACTGTGCCATGGGCCATCAATTAGAGAAGGGATGAATGTTGATTGTGTAATATGGGGTGGAGGGTGATGGGTAATGTAATATATTGCCAATGGGAGACTGGGTTGGATGCACAATAGATGAACTGGAGGTCTACGAGGGAGCAGTGTGTGAATCAGGAACATAACCAAAGAACAAATATACACATCCACAATACAATCCCACAAACATGTGAACAATTAAATGTGCAATACACATGTACAGAAACGTTACCGGCACATACCCACATAATTGTCTGGCCTGAACTGAGCAATCCAACCCCAACACACCTGGATACATAATTGAATACCCATCATCCCCTTCACAACACCCCCCCCCCTTCCTGAACATCCACCAAAACCAGCCATACTCGGGCTGCTAGATAGGCATGGCCATATCTGCACATAGTGACCCTTACCCATATCTATAGTCAGTCTCACCCTAGGCATTCTCAGGATTGCAAACTATGTATCCCTTGCATGTATAACCCTACCTTACAGCCATAAAGCAAAGATGGTCATCGGTCCCCACAATTTTTGGATATCCCTCATGGGATATGTATCTATTCTAAACATTAATCTTGGTGTCACGACACGATGTCCAGTCCTGTATACATCTGGACACAAGTTGTATGAGCAATAGCTGTCCACAAGACTGCTCAGGCTCCAACCAGTCCTGCAGAACCTACGACCCGGGATTAAACACCTGACCATGATGCACGTCTCCCCACGTGCATTATCGGGAATATATACCTTACACATTCGCATAGTGGCAGTCGGATGTAGGGTGCTTAAGGCGCTGTAAAGCAGACGTAAGTAGGATTACCACCTGCCCCGCCTTGTGAGGGACAGTCCCTTTTTTGTTAGTTGTGTCCAGACCAAATATAATGCAATGGCAAATGTTGTGTGATAGTAGGAAATATGCCCCATATATCATGTAACAGTTGCATAAAACAGTTATTTATGTAAAATACTCAAAGTTACAAGAAACAGGTGAAGCAAACAAACCACTACAAGAATAAGCATTCATTTAGGGAAATAAGTAAAGTTCTAACCTTTGTACTGACCGTGGGTATGAGTCGGCCTGTAAAGTCTGATATGTGTCCCGAAAATGCTCCGCTTTGGCCATATGAAAAGGTGGCAACCCGAGACATGCAAGCGTGTATGCATGACGGTATGTGGTGGTGATTCAACGGTATGGGAGATGTAAATGAGCATGCAGGTGTATATGCATGTGTATGTACAGACCGATATATACACACAAACACATATATATATATATATATATATATATATATATATATATATATATATATATATGTGTGTAGATATGAAGAATGAACATGGTCACAATATAGGAAATCCCCATAATAGTTAGTGCTGTTATATATCAGGATAGCCATCGGTGACCACAGCTCTGCATCCCCAACCACAGGTAGAACACTAAAAGTGGAACGAACGAGCTCCCCTTGCTAAGTCTGACTTTCAACTAGGTACAGGGCAGTCCTGGTCCCCAGTTGGACAAGACTAAACCCAGAAGACCATATGAACGCCCTGACAATCGAATACACATATGTGCCAGGACTATAGGCTGTAGACGTCTGAATATCCTCGGAGTGAGTCAACATGCAGCACGAGTCCAGAGCAGTAGGGAATAGGGAATGACGCATGTGTAGTAGTGCATTTTTCCCAACATGTAAATGGATGCCTGCTGTGTAAGTGAAGAGATGAGGCATGTGTTTGGATAACTATGCAGCATGGGTATACATATAAATGAGGCAGAACACCAATAGTGTAATGGTTAGAACATCCGCCTAACGAAAAGGCATTCACGGTCCAAGGTCGACAATAGCACATATAATTTTCCTTGTGGAATTAATGTTGCTCTGCTGTAAAGCCGACATTTAAACATGTAAAGGTGAACATGTGTATTGCATGGGACTATTAACCAGTTCCTTTTAATCAAAGTGGTATTGTCATAATGTATAAGGCACAAATAAGAATAAATAAGCGACAGTAGACATATGTAATGCACAGTAAGCTTAGGCGAGTGAGCCTGCGCGGGTGTAAGCGGCTCCCAGTTTAGGAAATGTATGTATGTATGTATGTACAGATGTAACACACACACACACACATATATATATATATATATATATATATATATATATATATATATATATATAGTACAGTGAGATACACATGTATATATCTAGGTTATGTTGAAGCAGTTACGGGTCAACAAACGTCTACTTACCACCCCCGCCAGCTAGGCCGGTGAGACATACAGACATGCAATAAAGGTAAATACAACACTGGTTCCCAGACCATCAGCAGGAAACTACCAGTGGGAGAGATCTACAAGGTCTACACTTTAAACATGGACAGCGACGTCCCTTGTGGGACACCAAACATTTGGTATTCCAATTAATGGGGCAACATAATTACGACCAGGATGTAGCTGTACATGAAACAGTAGGTTGTGCAAGCCTGATAATACATGGGTTGATCCAACGTACGATGTGTCCCAACACTGGGAGAGTGGGCAGTGTGCAGGGGTGTGTTCATATCTCACCTGCATCCACCTGCGCCCACAGTAAGGATGAGTGCTGTAGAGTAGTGGCAGGTGGGGGAACTATGGGTATGCAATTATGAAGCTAGGCATGCATGTGTTGGCTGGTAGACACATATTAGGACCGCCCCTTGGGTGTAAGTAATATTCCGATGTGGATATAGCAGATGCCCATACCTCCCAAACTATAAGGGCACATCTACTGGACAGTCCGTAAACCATTGGGGGAATACATAGGGACCATATCATTGAACTGTCCCAGATTACCAGGGACATCCATGATTATGACTCAGAATCCTAACACAGTCTCAACTAAACCATCCTAGAACTAGTGATATTAGGAGGAAAGGTGGCGGAATACACATAATGAATAATGACAACATGTAAGAGTCATAAACTGCATGCACCTCAGAAAATGTGTATGAATACATATGTGCTCTGTGTCTGTCAGTGTGTCAGGTTAACAGTGTCAGGTTAACAGTACCAACCTTCTAAATGTGTTCCTGAGGTCATTAGGCAGTGTCTATTCTTACCCATTCGTATGAGAGGTCTGATTGTGAGAGAAAGCGCATGTTCCGCCGACTACCTTAGATGATTGATAAAATAAAATAAAAGGTATGGGGTTACCACCTGTCCACCTTTATAAGGGACACTCCCCTGTGGGCAGTTGTGTTCTGCATAACTGTAATTAAGGCAAATGTCCTGTGATTTAGGGCAAAGACTACGTATATTGTCTGTAGTATAAAACAATTATGTTCCTCTGAAACACCTAAATGTTATAGATAACAGTATAAGCAACTATAATGCTACAAGAGTATCCTTTTATTTAGGCGAAACAGTGAAATACACCCCTTTCTACTGGCTGTGGGTGTGTTGCTCTGCAAAGTCTGACATCTGTACATGCAGGTCCTATAGGGTTGCCACTTTCCAGATGGCCAGAGTGGGACATATTCTGTAGAAATGACAGACATTCCAGGACTAAACATGCATACAGCTGTGCATAGTACAGGATTACACTTATTTGCACAAATAAAAGCTTCATCTAGTTGCATTTAAATTGCTTATGCTACTTCACACAACATATAGAAGTGTCATATATAAAATAACTGTTGTACGCAATCATTAATGAAACATAGAATATAATAATATCCTGTAATATGGACATGTGCTATGTCTTGATTATTTTCGCACTGTCCCTCGCAAAGTAGGACAGGTGGTTACCCTAAAGTCCTATCTTGGCCAATTGAGAAGGTGGCAAACCTATAACAGGTATGCAGTAGCATGACCCGTCTGACAGATGTGGCTACCACAACTCAACTACTCATTTGTAATGCAGGGCCTCGGTTCCTATGTATCAGCCAGATGGGAGCAGAGTGTATGCGGAACACACAAATATGATTAATTCACTGGACAGGCAGCTGATTCCGTACAGTTGAACGCCATGCCATCGCCTAATGGGCAGCCATTCCCAATACTGTAGTCATGTAGTCCGATGTGATAGGCATTACAAGGTGGGAGCAGACTGTAAGAGGAACACACAATTATGAATGATTCACCAGACAGGCCAGTTATTCTGTACATTCGAGTGCCATGCAGTCGCCTAATGGGCAGCCATTCCGATACTGTAGTCAGGAGTTGCCTTAGGTCAACTGGTGCCCTAGGCAGAGGGCACAATGGCACCCCCCACCACATCACCCAGTGCCCCCATCCTGGTCTACCTACACCAAATAAATATTGGTAAAGTGCACCCACTAAAGCGGTGCTCTAGGCGGATGCTTAGTTGGCCTGTGCCTAAGGCCGGCTATGACTGTGGTCATGTAGTCCAATGTGATAGACATCACAAGGTATGCCGAAGAGGAACACATGGATATGAATGAATCTCCGGACAGGCCACTGATTCCATGCAGATGAACGCCATGCCGTCACCTAATAGGCAGCTGTTTCCAATACTGTATTCATGTATTCCGATGTAAAAGGCATCACAAGGTGGGAGCACATTGTATGAGGTACACACACATATGATTGTGTCACTGGACAGGCCACCGATTCTGTACAGCCGAACATGATGCCATCACCTAATGGGTGGCCAATCCCGATATTGGAGTCATGTAGTGCGATGTAATAGGCATCAGAAGGTAATATTGTGGTCCACGCTCACACCCAGGGGTGTGAGTGACAGATGCAAGCACCAATGCCGGTTTGGCTACCAGTATGCGAGTATCGGACTGGATAAGCAATGTAGAGGCTAATCGAGCATAATAGGCTGTAACCAGAGGATATCATACAGTGCGGTCATTCAACAGTATAGGAATGTATCCCATCATGTAGAAGTACATGTGAGTGTTTATGTCCAACATATAGGTACATACATATATAGAGATGTATTAGGGACATGCCATGTGGCAATAAAGCATTACAAATGAATGAAATGGGAAACACCAGCGATACCTGTATTATGTAGTGGTGTTGCTCTATGTGATCACAAGACTCCCTCAGACAGACAATAGTTGTACATTGGCCGTATACATCACTCTGTGCATGTAATGTACATTAACACAACAGTACCTGTCCAATCATTATGTGTGAACAGTACCCTGCAATGTGCAACATCATCATCATGATAAAGGTAAATGGGGTAACCATAGAGGGACCGGTAGTGTTTTGTGTACAATGAGGTTGTCCTCCTCACATGTACCTGAACCATGTAGGAGTGATGTGCATACCAGGACCGTGCGCTCGAGGGACAGTGGTGAGGATAACAGTAGTATGTTATGATGCATATTGCAAGGGTTTCATGATGTATAGGGCAGATGGTGTCCTAGGAGCCGAATGGCCTTATGTGTCCGTAGGTGAGGGTCAGATGTTGGGAAGGAGTGTAGGTATGGCCGTGGAGAATAGGTAGGAGCACAGAAATGACAGCATACAGGGTTGGTATATGACACCTGTGGGGGGGGGGATACACCTTGGATGGGGATGGGTCTTCAGCATGCAAAAGTCCATGGTAACAGTGGGATGGAGGTCTCCAGCCATGGGCAACTGCCATTGCACCTACACAGCTGCAAAGGAGGCAGTGCTGTAGGCTGTCCCAGGACAGGCAGCATCACCCTGTAAATGTGACACTCCGCCCTTGAACTGGCATATCTGGCTTCATAACTCCTTAGGAAGCCACCTATGAAACATGTCCGAGACCGCACAACAGCATATATGTACCTGCCTGGTCCTGCTCCCAAGGGGGACATGCTCCATCCTCAGTGGTGGAGCCACCAGAAGGTGGTGCATAGCCAACAGAGGTTGATGTTAATGGCTGGGCCCCAGATGTGCTAGTGCCCAGTGCCATGGTCAGCTGAAGTGGGACAGGAGGATCTGCCAGGATCTACCAACCCATTTGGCCTATGGTGTTGCATTTTAAACCCACATATGGCTTAGTGATAGACAACAGCATACAGGATTACCTACAACAGTATGCATAGATATCACCAGCAACCCAACAGATTGTATACATTTACAGAGGGAGCACAACACATGCATATATACCACATGGTAACTGTACAATCTGTAGTAGACATGTGACTGCAGCTATGAACAGTTGCCCATCATTGGCTTGTCACTGGGAATCCCACACTGTGTCAGTCATACCACTGTCTCATGTGACACATATCCAGTCAGGGATGCGATAGCAGTAACACATCCCTATCATCATGTACTGTCTGCAATCACCACACCATGCTTCTGCTGTGCACAGAAGTGTGTTCAGTGTGTAACACAGGAGACAAATGGTTGTACACACTGACCTGTTCACAGATGGCCCTACAGATAGGGTTCCCTCATGAACAGAGTACTGTCATGTCTGTATTTTAACACGCAGAATAGCCATTACCACACACATGTTAAACAGGCAGTAGTCTCAATGTAGCATAGCTACACTTACATGCTGTAGTTGTGTGGCACATCACTCTCCTGTCATTAGGCTATTTCCCACTGTTGAAAATGATTGAGGTACATCCAGATATCATCTGCAATGACGTGTCAGAACACCACATCCAGGTACCACTCACAGCGACTGTCATGGCCAGATAATAACATCTTTCCCTAGATAGTGTACTGTCTTTATCATGTGGGTGGCTATGGGAACACCATCATAGCTGTACCACATGCAATCAGCTAGAGGAGGACTGCAATAGGTGTAGAGGCCATAACCTGACCATTTCCATCTGTTGCAATACACATGCTGCTGCTGTGCAGGTGTACACCTTCACATCCACCAGAGAGTGTGTGTGCGGGACAGGCAATGTACACCAGGGAAGGGCTTGGAGACTTCACCATAATCTGCCACATGCTGAATAGTACAGGGTCAAACCCCTGACTACTCATTACTATTACATGTGCATGACATTATTACATGTGCCACAGAGGTGCCATGTTGCAGTGCTGTAAGAACATGTGTGTAGGTGAGTGAGTGTCATCTGAAACAGATATAGTAGACATACATTAGGTGTGGCACACGTCAGTCCATGTGAATGGATGCCATTGTCACCACAACCACACTCTAATGGACACGCATTGACACCTTTGCCAGGGCGGCAAGTACAAAATGTAAATACTTAGTTTTCCACACCACAGTAATGCACAGGACCACATGCACCACAGGGGATATCTGGAGGTTTAATGGGCTAGGCCATGTGAAAGTGCTTGACAACTGTTGGTATGCCAATGAGGTTTATACTGGAAGTGACTGTGGTTGGGAGCATCACAACCCACATGCAGACACAGGGTGCCAGTACTGTCATGCAGGTATGCATTGCTTCATGGGTGTGTAGTGTTTGGCTGTGCAAGACGGCTGTACAAGGCTGGGTGAGGGGTAATCTTTGTCATTGCATCACTCAACAATGGTGTGCAGTGCAGGGGTGTAGTGTATGCAATGTCCCACACAGATGGATACTGCAATATCTGGCCTGACATCCTGGTTACCATTGTGTAGGGCCATAGCTTTGCAATGCATGCCATGTCTGTGTTTGCTAGTCCTTCACATGGACATTGCCTGGGATGTGCATGTCCCACAATTTTGTACAGTGACATGTACAGGTGTACCTGGTTTGGCAGACACATGTAGTGTACACAGCCTGTTATACCCCGATATGCCAATACTGGCCTGGTGTGGCGAAACCTGCTTACAATGAGCAGGTCGGCCCTGCACCTGTATGTATAAAATGGACAGGTATTCCATGGTGTCAGTGGCATGGGTCCATACAGGGTACATGTGTACAGCATTGTCTGGCCTTAGTGGCCTACATATGATGGCACCACATATGTTGCAGCCATTCAGTGCAGAACATAGTGACGGCATAATGTCCCCATATATGTGCCAATTGTAACACTGTACAGGGTGCCATGTCCTCTGCAGGCCACTGCGGTCACACCATGCCTACTATCTGTCCTCAATGTGCATGTTACTAGCAACATAGTGGGATATCCTAGGCAAGGTTGTATGTGCATGGCACATGGGAGCGGGACATATACCAGGTACTAGTAGGGCTGCATACTTAGTTCACCAGCCCTTTTGCCAGATGTATGGGTATGGCTTGCCAACTCACTGCTGTGGCTGACTGACAGCTGTACTCCTTGTGAGGTGGCCATTGTGTCATAAGACGGATACTATATAGGAAAACTACAAAACCCACTCCGAAACATGTCCAATGGTAAGACAATCACGGCCACCTCTACACAGGCTCTGACAGAAAAACACACACTTGCCATGTCTTGTATGCAAACCCCTACTGTATCACACTGCAGCAACATGCGTTTAGGGCACGCCCTACAGCAAATACTATAAAGCACTGTACTTGTCTCATGCAGGCAGACACACACACACACACACACACACACACACACACACACACAGACACTTGGCATGTCTGGGATTAGAACACCGACCTAACTACTTTACTACACTACAGCATTACGCAGTTACAGAATGAACTACCGAGATTACTGGGACACAGCACTCCCAGAGGTGTATTTGTGGATGGGTGACATCATCGGCCTTGCTAATGGTGGGTATAAGAAATGTATGGAGTGTGAGCAGTATAAAGGTATTACTCAGTCCTCAGGCAAATGGGAAGACACACACAAACACACGCCAAGTGTGGGACTAGATCACCGACCTAACTACTTTATTACACTACAGCATTATGCAGTTACAGAATGTGCTACCGAGATTACTGGGACACAGCACTCCCAAAGGTGTATTTGTAACTGGACCCCTCTAAAGATACTCCCTCTTAATGATGCAGTACAATACTTCAACTCCACGTTCTTATCTATTCTAGATCAGCACGCACCAACTCGCACTATTAGAACCAAAAACAAACCAGCCCCCTGGCTTAGCAACAATACTAGACAAAACATTATTACCAGAAACAAAGCCTGGACTAAATGGCGTACTACCAAGAACCAAGCTGACCATCAAACCTTCAGAGAATGTAGAAACAACACAAAAAAAGCCATACTGTTAGACAAAAAGAACTACTACCTTCATTTACAACAAACATCCAATAAGGAACCAAAAAAATTCTGGTCCACCATCAATAATCTTCTATCCCCAGGCCAATCTATTACACCCAACCCACAACACTCTAACCCTGACAACCCTATACAAACAGCAAATGCCTTTAACTCCTTCTTCACTAATACTAAACAACATCTTGCAAATCACCTATCTCCCGATACCTCAAAGATACTTCCTTCTTCAATAAATACACCCTGCTCATTTCACTTTCTTCCCATTTCTACATCATATATTTCTTCCTTGCTACAAAAACTTAAACCTACCACCCCCTCGGCAGACAAGCTCCCTGCCGAGTTCCTGCAAATAGGAGCTAAAGCCATTGCGTATCCCATTTCTATATTAATAAACAGATCCATCAATGAAAAAACTGTCCCTGAAATCTGGAAAATATCTCACATTATCCCACTACATAAAGGAGGAAACTCTAATGAATTCTCTAACTATTGACCCATAGCTTTGCTATCCCCTATTGCCAAAATTATGGAAAAATGTATCCATAAACAACTCTTAAACCATCTTCTCTAACACAACTTACTTGCCAACTCTCAGCAATGTTTCAGACCTTCACACAGTACTACCACTGCACTGCTCTCTTTCACTAACACCATCAACTCTAACCGCAACAAAAACTGTCTCTCTTCAGCACTATTCATAGACTTATCCAAAGCCTTTGACATGGTGAATCACCAACTACTCCCACATTCTCTTCTCTCTCACACTTGATCCCCACAGCATAACTTGGTTTAAATCTTACCTTGAAAACTGACAACAAGCAGTACTCTGGAAAAATTCACTATCTGACCACCTTCCTATCTCTCTAGGTGTGCCACAAGGCTCCATCTTAGGACCACTTCTATTTTCCATCTTTATCAATGACCTCCAATCAGCTATCCCTCATACTACCTGTATTCAATATGCAGATGACTCCACTATAATCTGCACAGCTACCTCTCAAACTGAACTTCAGACTCTTACCCAAAAAGCCTTTAACACAGTAGAACAATGGTTCTCACAATGCTGCCTCCTACTCAACCCCAAGAAAACTAAGCTACTACTCTTTTCACCAACACGAAATCACATCCCCCTAAATTTCACTATTACTTCCAATAACAGTACTAGTATTTCTCCAGACACCACCACAAAATTATTAGGGATTACTATAGACAATAATCTTAATTTTGAAAATCACATTAACACTACCATAAAATCTGTGAACAAAAAAATAGGTAGCTTATACAGAATCAACCCCTTTCTTACTCCAGCTACTAGAATTACCTTAGCCAGAACTCATCTGATCTCTACTTTACTTTATGCATGCCCTATTTATACCAATCTCTCAAAAAAAAATCTCAATAAACTAGTTATATGTTACAATAACATTGCTAGATTTGCTACCGGATCCCCATTCAGGACCCATCATTACCTTAATCTAAGACAACTAGGTCAGCTTGAACTTCCCAATCAGATTCAACTACAACAACTTATAATAGCTCACAAAACCCTGTACCAACCCACTAAAACTCCAATACTCAATAGCCTTATTACCCTTTATTATAACCTTAAACATCTACGGTCTTCTAAAAAACTTTTGATCAACACCACTATACCCAATAACTCTGCAGGAGACTGCTTGTTCTCCAACTCAGTAGGAAAAGTATGGAATAAATTACCCTCAGACATCTCATCTCTGACTTTTCTCCCTCTCTTTAAAAAAAATCTCAAAAAGTATCTCAATAAAAAATGGCTATGCCCCTGCACTAACCCAGACTAACCCTGTTTTTCTTTCCGTGTCTTCCTTCCTTCCCCTTTAACCCAATTACATCCAATAACTCAGTAGGGGACTCTCAGCTGCTCAACTTTACACTAAGATTTGGAATAAAAGACCCACTGCCTACTTACCCCTAATGTCTTTCCCTCTCCTTCATAAGAGTAACCTAGTCTCTCTTTCATACCAGTAACTATTCTACTTCCGCTAAAAAAAAATCTAATCCTTAAACTCAACTTATACTATCTCTGATACCTTTCCCATCTTTCCTTCATCTCCATTCACACTTATTATCATTTCATATAATATGTTTTTTATAAAGAAGATTGTGCTAAGCACATCACACAGTAAGTGATTTTCTATATTTCACGTGTGTAAAGAGTATTGTGTTATGAACATCACATAGCCTGTTACTTTTACTTACTTAAAAAGTAATCTCTCTCAAAAAAAAAAAAAAAAAATTGCTGTTACCATTATATTTTTAATGTTACACTTTATTAACTGATGTACTAATAATTTGGAGCTTTTCTCCCCGGGCCTCTACTGAAAATGGACATATATCCAACTAGACTAGCCCGGTCAACAAATGTAAAATAAATAAATAAAATAAATCATCGGCTTTGCTAATGGTGGGTATAAGAAATGTATGGAGTGTGAGCAGTATAAAGGTATTGCTCAGTCCTTAGGCAAATGGGGAGACACACCTACACATGGCAAGTGTGGGAGTCAAACACTGACCTAACTACTTTATTATACTACAGCATTACGCAGTTACAGAACGCGCTACCGAGATTACTGTGACACAGCTCTCCCAGAGGTGTATTTGTAGATGGGTGACATCAGCCTTGCTAACGGTGGGTATAAGAAATGTATGGAGTTTGAGCAGTATAAAGGTATTACTCAGTCCTTAGGCAAATGGGGAGACACACACACACACACACACACACACACACACACACGGCAAGTGTGGGAGTAGAACACCGACCTAACTACTTTATTACACTATAGCATTACGCAGTTACAGAATGTGCTACCGAGATTACTGGGCCACAGCACTCCCAGAGGTGTATTTGTAGATGGGTGACATCATTGGCTTTGCTAACAGTGGGTATAAGTAATGTATGAAGTGTGAGCAGTATAAAGGTATTACTCAGTCCTCAGGCAAATGGGGAGACACACACACACACACACACACACACACACACACACACACACACACACACATGACAAGTGTGGGAGTAGAACACTGACCTAACTACTTTATTACACTACAACATTACACAGTGACAGAACACCCTACCGAAATTACTGGGACACAGCCCTCCCAGAGGTGTATTTGTAGATGGGTGACATCATCAGCCTTCCTAACAGTGGGTATAAGAAATGTATGGAGTGTGGCCAGTCTAAAAGCAATTTAGAGTCCACCTGCAAACGGCGACAGACATACACACACACACACACCAGTGTCGGGTACGGAACACCTGCCTATTTACAAATTACTATTACAATACTACATATATACAAATCGCGCCACACAGACTACACATGTCAAGGCTGTCATTATGACCGTCTGGGAATGCGGACATCAACAGGGATGTTGGCAGTTAAGATGTACATACCTGTGAACCTATGTGTTTAAAGTATGAATCCATCCTGACCTGAAGTATGCCCATCTGTGGAATGGATGACTACTACCACTATACAGGGTTACAATGGCCATGCCCATACACAGAGGCACATAGCAACACAAGGTGTCACTGGGCATGCTCACACACTTAGTAGCACAGGGCTGTTTGGAATGCACTGTGTCCATCTGCACAAGGATCTGCTGGGCATGCTCACACACTTAGTAGCACAGGGCTGGTCGGAATGCAATAGTATGTTTCCATCTACACAAGGATATACTGAGCATGCTCATACTCCTAGTAGCATTGTAATGGGCTCTGGTGTTGGTAGTTGTCATTGTTAGCAAGAACGCTGCTCTACATATATTTGACACCGGTCTTTAACAAATCAGCTATAATTCTGGAATGACGTAGCTGACAGTAGGCAGGCCTTTGTCACATATCACATGCATCCATGATACAAGGGAGTGTGGATATTACCCAAGTGGCATCCGCCCAGACAGTGTCATTTCAAGGCAAATGTCCTAAACACAGGTTAACTCCCATACACCTACAGGACAACTGCATTGTTTTCTTATGCTAACCAGTGCTAGATGTGTAGCGTCCATATTCACAGCTGGCCACTGTAGATCCAACAATGGGGAGTACTGACATCTGTGCAGTGAGGAACACCTGGCTGATGTCTCTGTAGTGCACAATAGCACTACCACCATATACCTCAGAACCTAGCACTACCACCATATACCTCAGAACCAGACATGTGGGCCATAACACAGGTACTGACCACTCCAGGTGGTGTACCCACATACATAAAGGCCACTCACATGTACTGACCGGTCCCACCATGAAAGGCATCACAGATGAGCCATGTGCAGGACACAGTGTCACATGCTGCATTCTAGGATGTAAACTGCAGACACCACCATGCCCTCGGACCACTACCATGCAACCATACATGTTGTATGTGAGACGAGTATGCCACCATGTGACCTCTGGCCTGTGTACTGTACTAAGCTCTACATCAACTGTAGACAGTACACATGTACTGACACAATTGCATCATGTGTTATGCAATGCAATGATACCACTGTCTGTGACCAGGTCAGCTGTACACATACCAAGGGCCCTCAGTACTGTCCACCATTAGCAGAGGTCTGTTGCTGTACACCAGTACACACCCTCATGTATGGATATGACATACATGTACCTGCCCTGGGAATGTACATGCCACACACACAACATACCTGTAAATAGCATAGCTGTTGCAGTCCTTTGTGCAAACAAGTGGCTACAGCCATTACACACATGCACATGGAATGTAGGTCCATGGCTGATGAATGCTAACAGTACATAAGGTGTGATATTAATGTTGACAGAGGTAACATCCCCTCTGTACTGGTCACTCATCATATCATACAACAGTCCATGTGTCATGTATGTTATTACACATATCCGCCAATTGCAATGCCTACAAACATGACCAAATGTCAGGATTTTAGGACCTACACACCTGTACATGTAGTGTTGTGCATTCAGATAACATGCGTGTGCAGTTGCTGATGTATGCAGGTGGCATGTATCCTAGTACATCATGTAGTTGCAATGCAGCCTTAACATTGCCAACTGTATATGGTGATATGCTGAATGTACAGAAAGATGTACCACAGGTATGGACAGATGTGTTGAAATAACTAAGTGATGAGGCATCTTTGCAGACAGATGTTTGCTTTGGACAGCTCACAGGTGTGTCACAAGTGGTCCTACAATACCCTGTGTAACTGGTAAGCAATGGTTTTGTTAATTGAAGGACATAACACACAACTTAGACAGCAGTCAGGGTGATAGCAAAGGTAAATCACTTGGCACCTGTTAATAGATATGACGTCCCTAGTGCATATATCAGCACTGTTGTCACAGGAAGCGTCAGTACACTTTATAACACGTGCAATACTGCTGTATGTCTGACATACATAACATGAGCTAGGCAGGTCTGAGATTCACAGTACTGGCATGTGTGGTTGTGTATGTGTCCATATTTGTCACGTATTGTGGGGAATACATCTCAATTGTTACTCACTCTCCTGTACACTAGTGTACACATCTGTACAGACTGCAATGTATAAAACAGGACATAGGCAGGAGCGTGTATCTCACACATGGGCGGTCTCTGTATGTGCATGGCATAAGTGTATTAATTACTGAATGCCACAGTGTGTGTATGTAGGGCTGACTGGTCCCTGGGGTGAGGATGTATGTTACCATACCGAACTGATAGGACCCCTCCCACCATTCAGGCGATGCATTCAACTATCCATGTTAATGTCGCCGATCTTAGGCCGTACTGACTACCTGTACATGTGTATTCTCTGTGGCACGTCATGTAGGTGCACAGTACTGTAATGATGATTTGCACATAAGCAGGGGTCCTCATCCCACCAGTAGCAACTGTGTGCAAGTGTGTGTTACTGTGTCAGTGAAGTGTGTGTGTGTGTGTGTGTGTGTGTGTGTGTGTGTGTGTGTGTGTGTGTGTGTGTGTGTGTGTGTGTGTGTTACAGTGTCACTGAATACATGTGCATCAATACCTGAGTCTGTGGGTGCCGTTGTGTGTTGGCATCCTGTCATGGGAATGTGTATTGCTGATTCCCATTGAGGCATCACACTTCCCACTGGCCTCTACCCTTGTAATCAGCTAGACCACTCTCTCACCTCACCACTCCATGTAACTGTACCTGTGATGTCACCCTTTATGGATGTCACATCTGTGGTCACAGTAGCTTAATACACAGCTATCAGGCTCTTGGAATGGTAGATGTGTTTGCAATGTCGGACATGGTATGTGGCAGCTACATGGTGCAAGCTGGTATATTCATACATACCTGTGAGTAGTCCACATTGACATATGGGACACTTAACTGCAAACACTGACATCCACCAGCATGTGCAATTAAACCTGAAGAAGGACAGCAGAACAACATGACCAACATGCATTTACTGTTGTTACACAACACACATACTGTTAACAGTATTGTACACCTGTACTACATGGTATATCTGCTGACTGACAACAGTCCTCAACATTTGTAAACTACACATCATCCTAGTCTGTTCACCCTGTGCATCAGACCATATGAGCATGTCCCTACACTGATGGTGTGGATGTCAGGGATGCGGCACAGGCATCATCATATGCACAGGGTGCTAATGTTTGCCAAAGGCCTAGGCTGCACCATTGGATGACATCATGTGTGTGGGTTTTGGTCTTTGATCTAATTGGGCATGTATGGATGTTATGCATGTGTGTGTTGCGGTGCCCTACATATGTGTCCAGTGTGTGCGTGTATGTCTGCACACAGTTCTCCCATGTGTTTGGCCTACACAGGAGTATTATTGACAGCTGCAGACTGTACTGGCGAGGTATTACAGTTCACGGTGTCCGGCCATGGACATGTGACCTGTGCCTGCCAGAGGTTGCACGGACACTACCAGACAGAGGAGCAGATTGGGTACTGTCTGATGTCACTAGTCCACTGGAACTGTATCCCTGTTGGGACCATCCCAGGCCACATGCATTTGGCCTAATGTGTCATGGTGTGGACAGCACAGCACCAGATGCACTGCTGCTGCTTCCGCCACTGTGGGATCAGACATGTGAGGTAGCTCATACACATAGACCTGACACATGCCTCACTCCTGCCAGATGTTCCAACACAGACAGCTCATGCTTGAAGATTGTCATGCCACGGTCAAGGACTCCAACCATGTCACCCAACCGTCTATCCAAAGCATCAGCAATCTGCTGTTGAGCATTTACCATTGCCTGGATGCTGTTGTTTAAAGAACAGACAGCAGCCCTGTGTAGTCTCTGATCTTCTCTGTTGCACCATTCAGCACATGCCTGTGCCTCCATTACAGCCTGAAACATGCATCTGGTGACACCAGCTGCTGTGCTCTGTCATGCAGGAGCATGTTGGCCAGAGGTCCTCCTACGAGCAGCACTGGTCACGTGCCTGTGTGGGGCACCACCAGTAGTTTGGTTGATACCATGGTGTGCAGGCACACCTTCCATAGCCCCCACACTTTCCTGTTCCAAGCTACCACGTGCCAACTGTCCTTCCACTATGGCCACTGGTGATGGGGTATGTGCAGGTATGGGATCTATGTGCGGGGATGAGGTGGATTTAGATGGAATGGCAACCAATGGCACAGTTTCAGCCCCTGACAACTCTGCCTGTGACCCAATCATACGTTCATCATCACTGCTAGAGACTGTGGGGACACTAACATCTGATGTACTGCAGGATGGCAATGCACCTACATCACCTGTGATGGCAGACAAGAACTGTACATTACAATCTATACAATGGACACACACACACACACACACATGCATATGATATGACAGAAGGCATGCAACATGCATGTGATACGGCAGATGGCATGCAGCGCAGACAATAATAGTGGTAGTTATCATACATCCCTAGGTTGCACACAACAGAATGCATGTGTGATAGCAGATGGCATGCAAATTACACAATCATAGTAGTGGTTAGCATACATCCCTGTGTTGCACCATGTGGACTAGCACAGGTTAACAGTACACCTGCCTGATGTGTGGCATATGACCTTGATAATCACATGTAGTATGACATGTGATCTACTGACGTGTGCAATGACATGCATACATGTTTAACATAATGGTGTCCTGTTGAATATACAGTGGGGCAATGGTGTACCAATTCAGTGTTGTCTGTCCACCCTACAGATATACTGCAAATTTAGCTGATGTGCATGGCCATTGCAGGGAATCATGAGGAGTCTCTAGTGCTATACAGTGTGAGTTACAGATAGGGTCCATAGCCATGACTGCATTCAGATACAAAACATATATACTGTGGAATGTGACCCATGTCACTGAGGTGTATATACACTAAACCATGATGTGGAAGTTGTGACACAGGTCACTAATGGGTATACGGATGACACCCCTGCACATCTGCAAGCATATTGATGCAACCTGCCAACTATGGGCAGACATGGCGAACACGTCGGTACACCATGTCCCACATGATATCTGTGTACCACACACATGAGGAGCTAGTATGGCATTTACATCCATCATCAGCAATGGGAATGTACTGTATCAGTGGCCTGATGCGGATACTGTACAGGTAACTGCTGTCATGTTGCAACACCCTCAAGATGTTCAACACGTCCTATGCAGAGGATTGATGTTACGCCTACACAAGATGTGCACAGGCCTGTAGGATGTCTAGCATTCCACATCTACATTATGACCATTATACAAAGGCCATGGCTGAACCATGTGTAGCCATTGTACAACAGGGTGTACACACAAGCACAACACTTCTACTGTGTGTGTTGCTCCATGTCTCTGGCCATCATCCATGGCCATGTGTGTACAGGTGTTGTCCAAATTATAGTGATGGGCATCTATTTCACATGTCTGTGTTGTCCCATATGACATATATGCTCCACTGACAGCAAGGTTATGCAGATAAAGGGTGGTATGTGGGATATGTTTTCAGGTTAAGTAGGCAGTGTAGCAGCCAGGCCAATAGATGTCATGGACATGTCAAGATAGCACATCACATTGTGTGACATTCATAGCAGGGCTATGATCCACACTGGTGAAACCTGTGTGCTGGCCATACTCCAGCCCACTGTGTAGTACCGTTTGTATTCACCACATGTGTAGATCAGATCTGAGGTACATTCCTAAAGTGAACAGCACCTCCACCATTGTATGCACAGCTGTTAACACATCTGGCAATAAAGGTTGTGAGGATTCATGTCAGTGAGATGATTCCCATAGTTTGCAAGTGTGGCACATGGATAGTCATTGTGATGCATTGCAAGTACGACCTGTATATTGTGACAGGACCATACATTATGTGTACATGTTGTGAATGGTCACATGGCAGATAGATTTGTGCATTATGGTTCCTGATAAATAATAACACTCTCACCTGCAATGGGCTACTGTCACCGCGGAACATCAGGTGTACCTAAATAGGAGTAACACAGCACTATGACCATAATCTGCCCCTGTATAAAGGCTACAGGGAGCAATGTGCATAACACATACACCAGTACATTAGCCTATAATATGGTGTATGCACATGTGTGCATACACAGAGTAGCATACTATAGTATGCGGCATGTGTGTATACATGCCTTGCATGTGATGTTACATTACATATTGTACAGTGACACATGCAGCTGTATGGAATATAGTTGTTATAGGTGCAGTACTGACTTACCAGGCAGCTCCAGGCTCAGTGGTTGAAAGACACCCACCTCCACAATATCGGCTAAGGCTTGTGGATGTGGTTCTGCAGGTGTCCCCAGGGTGGCCAGTAGCTCCTTGGTACGTGTGAGTGGGGGCTGGGTTGGTGGACCACCACCTGTTGCACCTTGTTCCCCGGCAATTGCATTTGCATGCTGTTTTGCCCATCTAATCAGGTCTGTACAGTGTTTGCGCATCTGCTGATATGTGCGGTTGTGGCCACCCACATCATTAACCCTCCTGCGAAGTACCATCCACAGGGTATCCCACTGCTGTGCATCCTGCAGCACATGGCTGAACAGGATGTCATGATTATCAAGTAGTATGGGATAAGGGTCTCATCTTCCAAGCATGTAAAAGGGGGAACCTTGCACGCGGAATACCTGGAAGACATAATGATGGAGACAGGTCACAGTACCTCAGAAACATACAGAGCAACAGCTGAACATACATGTGTATCGCATTACTTCAGTTTCAATAGTTGTATTTGCAAACCTACATGACACTGACATGTTTGTGTCACACACATGTGACACTCAATGTTGAGTGGATATTATCACCATATATGTGTTTGTGTGTCACCTGATTACATTGTTTATACTCCATGTGGTTGCTGTCTTGATGTGGGTATGTCTGTTTGCCTGTACTGGTGTTCCTACTTATCAGCACAGGGCTGGATGTGTACACATTAATGCAGTCGACCTTGATGCAGTGTATATGTCACATATAAGGACTTACACTTCCTTAGCAGACATGACCTGGGACCCTGCAGACATGCTCACATAAGGTTTTACATGTATGTGTTCTGCCAAATGCATCTACACGGCACTGTACAGTGATTCAACATCCTGCCATGTATCACCTGTGTTGCACATGTGATACACATGGGACACTGGCTACCCAGATGGTATTTGCAGGGATGGATATCAACTATGGCATGTACAGTCAAAGTCAACTAGTGGGCTATATGCCATGGGCCATGTATGCATCTAAGATGAAAGTTTACCTGGCAGTAGCTGACTGGCAGGTCTGTGGTGCCAGGTGGAGAAGTGCCACATTACTGATCCACAGGGTTAATGATACATATGCCATGCATTACCATGCAGTCATCACACCATGTCTGAGAGGGGAGCGATGTGCAGCTTTGATGGACAGGAATGCATAGTATGGCAGAACTATGTCAAGTGTATGGGACAAGGATCTGTCCAGCATGTGGTAGGTGGATGTCCATGAAGTATGTGTTCGAGATCAGGATGAGTATGTGTAGCATGTCCGACATCACTGGGTTGGACATGAATTTATTCAGGGTATGCATCATGCTACATAGTGGAGATGGGGAATGGGAATACTGGTGTAGGCCATCTGCACATGGCCAATACCCCTTAAAGGAAATATGTGATCTGATATGGGTCACTTGAGTGGTCTGTATGGCTGGACAATGATCTCTATATTCATGAATGGCACCCTGTTATTATTAGGGTTGCCACATATGACTCCCTGACAGGTGTGGTGATGTAACTATCACAGGAAAGACAACTGCCCAGCTGCATCTTTCACACACAAGTGTCTATTATGATGACCACTGCCTATGTGGTAGTTCATGGGTACAGGGTTATTAACATAGGGGTGACAATGCGAGTCAGCTATTGCTCCTAGGTCATAGTCATTCGCATACTTCAATAGGCAGATGCCTTCTGTTTGTCTGTGAGGTATGGACTACAATGAGGGGGAATAGAATTCATTAACCCTGACATACTGTAGCTGCCACTGGTGTGATGATCACGTATTATTCAGACACCTTCTGTAGTGTTGTTTCTGGCAGCAGTCCTGTTGCTAAACACTCCTGTGACATAGGAATGTACATCTAGTATACCGAGTTTAGGTGGTACACAGTATGGGTGATGATGTCCTATGACCTGGCAAGGTTATGATATGCAGTGTGACATCAACCATACTGTCATCTACATCTGTACTGCTGACATCACTTAAGTGATCAAGGTTCATGGCCTTCCAGACCAAACTCAGCAGGGTAGTAGTGCAGTACTTCCCATTATCAGTGGTGTCTCCCCCTTTGTTGGGTTATGATACCTGCTGGTGTACACCATTCAGTGTGTACACAACCTGACATGGAGCTATGTTTTACATGATGTGTACATGGAGAGCATCTTGTTTTGCCATATGTGTATGATACAACCTGTGATGTGGGCAGGTCCCATGCTGACTGAGTGCAGCTTGTACCTGCATACTTGTGGGTACAGGGGCCCTGTGTTGTACATGGATATATTCTTGTGTACCTGTTGGGGGGAGGGGGCCATGTTTTTATATTATCCAAGACCCTATCTGGATTACCTATTTCATGCTAAGCACTTGTTCCAGACTTGTAAACAGTACGTAAGCTAATGATTACTATAGCACTCAATTTTCCACATCACCTACAGGTAAGGGTGAACAAGTTATGTACATACTTTTCTCACTTGCGTAGAGTAATGTAGCTGTTGTACTCACTTTCCTCACTTATCTAGGTGAATGCAGTTCTATATTCAGGCATGTCCAAGAGTCAACTGCCAGTGTTCTCACCTGTCTATCTGATGAATCTGGACATCTTGAGGCAATGTACACATTGCCTCATGTACACAGACAAGCCTCTCCGCCTACAACCCAACACTAAAACCTGTGAGAGATGCACTCATCTAGCCAAACTGGAGGTAAAGGTCTCTCCAACCAAGCCTGACCCTGACTGTCATGTGGAGAAGGTACACAGTTGCACAACACCACACTCATCACATAAGCCTCATTGTATCTACCCCACCATTAACTGTGAAAACTACTTGTGTACCAACACATTAGTTCAACGGTTTCTGGAATTCATAAACACCAATGCCTTGACTCAACATATCCACACACCCACCAGGGGCAACAATATCCTAGACCTAGTCATTACCAACATGAGTGACTGGTGCTCCACACATGAAGCCAACTCCTCATTGGTCCGATCAGACCATGTGCTGAACACCATTGATATCCACATCCCGCACCCACCCCCCCATTAAGCGAACCACAGTATAATATGCCTACAAGGTCAACTACATGCTTCTTAAGGCAGACATGGTGGTCGTCATGACACCCATGCAGATGGACAGTACTGTTACAACTGCTGAATCATACACAAATGCACTGTATAAGCACTTACAGGAGGGCATGGCTTGTGCTATCCCAAACAGAACCAGGACACTATACTCATAATTAACTAAACCAATCTGGTGGTCCCCTGCCATAAACATATTGTACTACAGGAGGAAGATACTGTTGCAAATGAGAGTACAATACTATGCATGGAGGAAATCTCTGGCCAGCCTCAGTAAGAAGGTGAGATCCCTTATACGATCCTCCAAAGCTAGCTACAAAAACTATAATGCAACTAATACCAACAACAACCACACATCCTCGATGTCAACAACCAGATCTGCTCTGAGTTACAGCACAAAGGCATGAACATTAAAGAAACAATTGATATTGGCAACATCCTGGCAGATCCCTCTCAAAGCTGCACACTCTGAAGGCAAAATATCACAGCAACCATGGGACTGGACAACATCCCAGGCTGCATTTTACATGAACTTTGGATCTTACTGTCTCCTCACCTATGCACCATGTTCAATAATAGCCTCACATCAGGCATAGTGCCCCTTGAATGGCACACAGCAACAGTTATCCCACTCCACAAAGGTGGCACCACAATGAACCATGGGACCTATTTCCCTATAGGCCTGACTAGCCTAGTCTGCAAGTCTATGGTGCACATCATAGATCACTGTCACATAGACATTGAGTACCTCCCAACCTTTGACCCCTCCCTGTTTGGCATTGTTAAGGCCAGACCATGCCTCCTAAACCTGGTGGGCTTCTTAGAGACAGTTACCAAGGCATTAGATGAGGGTAAGGAGGTCCACACAGACTATGTAGATCTCTCATAGGCTTTCCACACCATTCCTCCTTCTGGTATTATCAACATACCCATCTGCCTGAACATTAACCCCTACGTCATGTGATGGTTTGCAAAGTGGCTCATGGACAGAACACACATGGTAGGAGTTACATACCATAGGTCCAACTGTATATCAGTTACAACTGCCGTCCCCCAGGGCTCAGTCCTAGGACCCCTCATGTTCTGTATATACTTCTCTGACATACAGACAAGCACAGGAGGGCTTTGGCTGAAAAGGTTTGCAGACGACTGCAAACTAGGGGACATAATTGTTTCCTCAGCTGTTACTGACACCCACTGGAAGAGTCACACTGAGATGGATACCTGGTGTTAATATCATGGCGTCAAGCTGAATGTCTAAAAGTGCATAGTCATCCCCTTTGGATATAACTAATTACCCGCGGACTACCACATAGGTGCTAGTCCCCTACATACAAAAAAGATAATATGGGATCCGGAAAACCAGTAGATAGCAATCTCTCCTTCGATACCCATAATGACAAGGTGGTTAGAATATCCTTCTTCATGGCCCCCCTAATCTCTAATGGGTTTGCATCCAGATCAGAGGAGTCATTGTGACTCTACATATGTCATATCAGACCCATTAAAGGATACAACACTCCATTTGGCATATACCTTACAAGACAACTGCAACAGCTTGGAAGACCACACCAGTACCACACCAAGAGGATTACTGACCTCAAACAGATGACCTATGCAGCCCAACCTATGAAACTCCAGCTGTACTCAGTTGCATACCGCATACTCACAGGTGATCTCTGCTTGACATACAAGGCCCATGTCCAACCCTGTATTGCTGGATATGCTCCACCTAAACAGAAGCCCCTGAGAACTACATGCTCTAGGGATATACACCTAACTACAATGATGAGTAGGATGTGCTGAAATGATAGATTCCTGACCCGGACACTCCCTATGCTTTGGAATGTGATTCCAATGTAAATCAGGCAGGGCCCCTCATGAGCACTCTTCAAGGGAAACTTTGACATGTGGATGGGAGATAGACATGTACCCAGGGATCACTGCAGTGGCTTTGCTGGACAGAGGCACAACTGTCTCTGCCATTCAGAGGCACAGGGAACCAACCTATGGGGGTGGCAAAAGACAACACACGCTAGCTTGACTTACAGATACCCTTGGTAAAACAGCCTAGTACCTACCTTTGCACATATTACATGTCTTATGTGCATGGATAGTTAAATAGCTCTTCCATTTTACTTTGCTATCATGCTGATAAACTGTCGGCTCATTAAAAGACATATGTATCCTGTTATTGTGTATTATAAATGCCAATTGACATAACTAATGTTTGCCTACCATTACAGTGATGCTATGTAGCTTGTAATACATATCTGTCTACAATACTGTACATTACACAGTTATTGGCACAATATCCCACAATGCAAAACATACTTGCACAGTGGCTCAACCTTCCACATGTTATTCTCTGTATTACACCCATGCATATGCATGCAGTTACAGTATATCAACATATACTATCCCCTGTTATAGCACATACTTGTTGGACCAACCCTGCCACTGACGTCGGCTGGTGAGGAGTATTTCTGTTCAAAGCCCTTATACAGTATCCCTTGTGGTGTATGCGGTGTTTGCCTTGTGACCTACAGCACTACACACCAATACTACAAGCGTGACTATGCTCAACAATGCATCACTACAAGATAACTGTTTCCACTATATGGATTGCGTGCACTTTAAATACTACAGAATAGTACTATATATACAGACATACTGACTGTTCTACATACCTTATTAGTAACCTGATGTATCGTTAACAGTTGATTCAATCCTTTCTGGTTTGTGTTTCAATGTTATTTGTAATGTTCCGCTGGTATATACGGATGGTTTGAATGTGTGATAACATCCTTTTCTAGTTACATATCGGTAAAATGTGGTATCCTGTCCACCAATTGCTGTTCCAAAGTAGTTAACTGGATGCACATCAGCCATGCAGCTACTCCATTAGCCGATACCATGGCAACAGTGGTGTATAAGTGAATACTCCTTTTGGGCATTGTCCGTTTGCCTTACTTTCAAGGGAGACGGCCTAGATGTGTTATAGCAATATATTTCAACATCTATATAGGGACAACCAGAGATATATTAGCTTCATGACTCCCGTGGACTGTGTGTAATGGCTAGACAATTTAGTTCTAAATGTGAGTACAGCTGTTATATTTCAGAACAGTGCTACTTATGCAGGGTTTGTTTGTACCTGATACCTCTGCAGACGTTTTAGTCTGGCAAGGATGTTTGTCCAGCTCAAGGATGTATGGCTATGCATGAACTGTTATGTGATGTACAGTGTGCTCACCAGACATCCTTGATTTGGTGTACAAGTGTAGCATACTGTGCTGTTACTCACTAATTGCTAACACATCCTGGTGTACGCACAACCCTCTGAAACGGGATTAGTGCAAACAAATCCTATTAAATCAGCAGCTGTTCCATTGTATAACAGCTGCTATTTCACTTAGGGCCATGTTAGTGTGTCTCTGGCAAGGTATGTTAAGGCTTCTGCAGATATTGTACAGTGTGTGAATGATTTGTGATGTTATTACAGTTTGTATTGTTTGGGTGTGGGGGTGATGTTGGTAGGTGTGCCTAGCAAATGCAGGTGTGTAAAAAACTGCTTTTATACATAATCGCTATGTGCATGAGGTTCCTTCCCTATTTGAACACCTATCCTTTTGTGGACTAATACAATGGTATTTGCAGGCTGATTCACTAAGGCACTGTTATGTGGTTCCTGTATAGCATGCAGGTGATGTTAGTCCTTGAATCCCTTCGGTAATACATCTGAATGTAATAACATGTTGCTACATGATAGCTGTGTATTTCTGTCATAAGTATTTTCAGTCATCATAGTTGTGTTGGTGACTGACCCTCTTTGGCTAGGGTCGCCACCTTTTCATATAGGTTCATAGGTTCATAGGTTCATACTAGGCTATCTGCCCAAGGGCATTTATAAGCCTAGCCCATAGTTATTTGGCTTTCGCCACCCCTTTAGTTTGAATAAAACTATGCCTATTATTTTGCTGTGCCTCTGTCAAGCAGTGACACTGAAGTAATCCCTGGGGTATATCTGCGATCCCCCATCCATTGGTCAAGATTCCTCTTGAACAAGGCCAGCGAGGTGCTCTGCCTCACATGTACCGGGATTTTGTTCCACAGCATAGGTCTCTGGGTGATGAATCTGTCCCTCCAGCATGTTCTATTAATAACCGTGTCAAGGTTTAAGTCTCCGCCCTGTGGTTCTGAGGGATCTAGATTTTTGAGGTGAAGCATATTCATCAAATCAGGGTTTGACATGGCCTTATATGTCAGGCACAGGTCACCTCTGAGCAAGCGGTATGAGACTGAATAGAGCTGGAGTTCTTTCAGTCGGGCAGCATAAGACATATTTTGAGACCCTTTATCCTTTTGGTGAGGAACGTTTGGGGCCTTTCCAGCTGCTGCAGGTGTCTGGTCAGATACATTCGAATGGGGCATTGTACTCAATCATAGGTCTAATGAGTGATGAGTACAGGGGGTGATGACCTCCCTTGATCTAGATGTGAATCCCTTCATGATCAGGTGGGCAATGTAGAAGGTTTTCCTAACTACTTTAGCAACATGAGTGTCAAACGAAGGCTACTGTCAACCTGGGTCCCCAGATCCCTGATGACTTCTTCTGTGCTCAGTGGATTGCCACCTATATGGTAGCTAGGGGTAACCTTGTTTTTCCCAAGGGTATGACTATGCATTTCTTGGCATTTAACTTTAGGCCATGGCTCTGGCACCAGTTATCCATTTCTGTGAGGCCCTTCTGAAGGATATCTGTGTCAGATGTGTTTTCGACTATGGCGCCCAGTTTGCAGTCATCTGCAAACTTTGTCAGCCATAACCCTCCTGTGTTTGCTTGTACTTCAGAAAAGTAGATGCCGAACAAGAGTGGACCCAGGACTGAGCCCTGTGGGACATCACTTGTGACAGGCTTTGAGTCTGACATGGCTCCAGCAGCTCTGACCCTGTGGGTTCTGTCACTTAGCCAGTTTGCAACCCATCTTGTGATGTATGGGTTTACATTCAAGCTGATGAGTTTTTTGATGATACCTGAGTGGGGTATTGTGTCGAAGGCCTTTGCCAGGTCAAGGTAGGCTGTATGGACTGCCGTTTCCTCATCAATGGCCTTGGTGACTGTCTCGAAAAGTCAACCAAGTTTAAAAGGCATGATCTGCCTTTGACAAAGCCAAACTGGGTTGGATCCAAAGTCTGCAAGTTCCCTATGTCTTTATTTATGAGTTCCATTATGATCCTCTCCATGGCTTTGCAGATAAGGCTTGTCAAGCTAATGGGACGTAATTTCCAGGGTCGGTGGAGGCACCGCCTTGTGAAGTGGGACCACAGTCGCCCGTCGCCACTCCTTGGCATATCCTGAGGTGAGGCTAAGATTAAACAGCTGTCCTAACTGCGGGTTTAATTCCTCATTGAGTTCATGGAGCACAGCCGGGACACCATCCGGTCCCATGGGTGCTGTGTTTTTTGCTTTGGAGAGAGCAGTTCTCACCTGGGCGTTGGAGATGTTTGGGGGGCTACAATCCTCTGGTATAGATGTCCATAGTGGGTCCTTTTTGGGACACACATCTGATTTTACAGGCCGACACAAACCCACGGTCAGTACAAGGGATAGAACTTTCCTTTCTTGCCTAATTATAAGCTTATTCTTGTTGTAGTTTAGTAGCTTATCCTGTTTCCTTTACCATGTAGGTACCTTAGATACAGAAATAACTATTGTATGCAACTATTACAGTACATATGGGATATAATTGTAATTATGTCCTACATTCCCAGGACATTTGCCATGTTTAATATATTTGGCCTGGACGCAACCACCCAAAGAGGGAGTATCCCTCGCAAAGTGGAACAGGTGGTAACACTATCATTGGCTCATGTCCATAGCACATATTTGTAATGGTGTTTAGGTATATACTCTCCATATCCTTTGTTCATAAAGGTTGGTAGTGGCAGAATGTGTGATTGCTTTGGTCTATGTTATACACATATGTGAACACTTCAACCGCTGTATACGGGAGACCTACAGAATCCCGAAACCATAGTGTTCCAATGCACACAGTCCCGGGAACAGACTCCTATACCCCACATTACCAACATCGGCAGTAACTCACGAAGGTAACACGAACATGGAACACAAACATGCACACACAGACACACTGCTACCCAACACATCCAAACAAACCATCCTACACTACGTATGAGCAGGTGACCAAGCCATCCTACACACCCCATGTAGGTGTCTGCACCCCACACACCACCCCCTACTTTAAGATTCTACATCCTAGGTCGCACAAACAGACGCACAAAGCTAACCCACAACCACACATTACAGTCCCCCAACAACACACATCACACAGAGAACACACACTTACACACACTACAGCCCTAAGATACTCATGTACACACAGTAACCTACCCAAACCGCAACACCAGAAGCACTGACTAACTGTCCATTGACATCGTGAGAGTACACCTCGCGCATCTGGTGTTTCGGTACTGTGTTCTTTCGGACCTTAAGCCTCGGAATTACATGCGTCGGTATGTAAAGCAGTCGGTATGTGGTAGGTATCCCATTTATATGTACCTCCATGGTTATGTAGATGTTGTTAACCTATCTATATATCTACCTATATATGTATATCACCATATATCGACATCTCTCTCTCTCTCTCTCTATACATATATATATATATATATATATATATATATATATATATATATATAGATATGTATATGATGTGTGTGTGTGTGTGTGTGTGTGTGTATATATATATATATATATATATATATATATATATATATATATAAAACATACACCTTTCATTGTGTACATGCCGGTTTGTCCTATTTCAACACATTCCTACCTTTTGTGTTTTATCCTGTCAGTATACATAACTGCCATTGGTACATCTCAGGTAGCTTAGTGGTATGTTATTGCGATTAATGTGTACATGGTTGCGTGTTCTAATCCTGGCAGTGATATCTTACCTCTCAGAGCAGGCACTGGTAGTGCAAGGGTGATGAATGCACATTTCAGCGGTTGTGTGTTCCACATGTTTATTATTCTGTGGAGAACTACTTATATATGCAAACTGTGTTTTAGGTATACTATATAACATGTACACATCTGTGAAGATTCCTGTCAGGGATACTCCTCATTATTTGGAAACACATTCCTGATTACAATATACAAAACCTCTCACTAACACTCCAGGGAATCCTTGCAGAGTGGGTGGTGAACAGTAGCTACACCCCAGGGATCCCGCAAGTGGCTCTGCTCCACAGAGGGACAGTTAGTTGATTGATGGGGTGGCGACAGGAGACATGTTTTACCTATGCTTATGAGTGGCCTCGTTGGTTGGGCATGTACCTACCAATGTATCTATGAACCTGTACATACAGTATGGACACATGCTGATAGCTTAATATACTGTTCAGGTATTGACTTACCTTGTGCCAATGGCGGTTGTGTGTACAATAGTTGAGGGCTACCTATGTAGGATGCACACAGTAGACCACCTATACATGATAATTTACAGGTGGTCATGTGTGTGTGTGGCATCCATGTTTGCTGTGTGTGCAGGTGGAGAAGGGTGTCAGTCCATGAGTGCCTACACTGTCAGTGTGTGTGCTATATGTTCCCTCTTTGCCAAGGCATGGGCATACTGGCCATGCCTCTGTCTGCCTACTGGGGCTAGCACAGGGTGTTCGTGGTCTGAACCCCCATGTGCCTGTGGGTTCCTTGGCAATGGTGGTGGGCTGTGAGGGCCTTCATCATTCTGTCCCTGCTGCAGCTGTTTCTGCAGGATCATATTGTGTAGCATGGCACATACTATGAAGATGTGGGCACACGTTCCTGGAGATTAATGCAAGGCTCCACCAGATATGTCCAAGCAACAGAACCGTGATTTCAGCATCCCAAACAAGTGCTCTATGATGATTCTGGTTTCTACGTGTGCCTCATTTTGGCATTCTTGCATGGCTGCGTGTGTATTTCTGATGGGTGTCATCATCCACAGTTCCAGTGCATAGCCAGCATCCCCCACCAGGTGGCCATATGGGATGATCCCCCTGGAAAATACCTGATACAGCTGTGAGGCATGCCAATTGTGGGAGTAATGATAGCTTCCAGGACTGCCAGCACACACATCCATGATAATGCCCTGGGCATTGCACATGACCTGGCAGTTGATGGAGGGGAATCCCCTGCGGTTTATGTAACTCCTACCCTGATCACTGGGTGGTGACTTGATGTGTATGAGCATGCAGTCTATTGCACCCAGTACCTCCAGGTAGTCCGCTACACGGTGGAAGAGACGCATATTGCTGGCCAACTCCTCCTGCATTCGGGGGAAGTGTATGTGCTCATTGGCATGTGGTAACATGGCATCCAGGAACTGGTGAAGTACCCCGGATGCTAATGCCTGTGATATCCCCATGATATCTCCAGTTAGCCTTTGGAAGGTACCTGTGGCTAGTATTCTTAAGCTTACACATACCTTCATGTCCACTGAGATGGGTTCCCCTCAGTCACTTTTGGCTCTGAGGTGTGGCTGGCACAGCTCAACAAGTTCCTGTATGATGTCCCTGTCCACCTTGTAATGCTCTACTATCTCCAGAGCATGTAGCCCCTGGTAGGTTACCCTGGGTCTGAACACTCGACTCCTCCTCCAGTGCCTGAGATGGTTGTCAGCATCATCCTCCACACCACAGTCAGTCTCCAACACATGCTGGTGAATCAAAGCTATGGCAGCCCCTAACATATACATATTAAAAGTTCCCCGTCTGTATACACCAATGGTGCAGAGTGTCTGGGAATACACAAGTGTGTGTGTGGGGCTTTCACACCTTATACTATTGTGCAATGGCTGATGCTGGTGTAATTGGGTGTGTTTGTGCTATTCCAGCTTCAGGGTATCTTAATTATTAGTTTTACAGCAGGTTCTGCTGTTGTGGGGCCTTTGGTGTTGATATACTCTTGTCTGCCATGATTCATCTATTGCCCTTTACTTCTATTTTCAACCTGATTCACCTCCCATTGTCAGGCATGCAACCAGCTGCCACTTTTCTTGTATTGTGCTTCCACAACCCAGGATTGTATTGGGAAATGTGTTATGTAGCTGATCTACAGTAAGTTTGCTTTGTTCTGCTGTGACAGTTCTCTTTTCTTTGCTTTACGGCACCTCCCCTTTCCTGTTCTGCAGGTAGCTGCTAGCAGCCTTGTTAGCTGTTGTCTGTGGCCCACTGTAAGTTTCTAGGTGTTAATTACTCATTTGTACTCCAATTACCATGCTGCAGAATTTCCTAATTGTCTTCCCGTATCCTTCCTGTTTCAGCTGTGGTGTGCGCTGCGCACATCCATTTACCGGGTTTCGTGAGCGTTTTTATCCATGTTCACATGAACTTTTGGTTACCTTGTGTGCTCTCAACTAAGCAAAGCTATGGCTACTTCCACACCCCTATCCTGCGACTTTGTTTAGCAACACCCAACATGGATTAGCAATGATCCAATGTGCTTACAGATATGGTGGCGCGCCCCTCTCTTGATGTCATGTTTACCTCCAGGCCACTCCTCGGTGTTGTAATGCTACGCCGTGTGGTACATCCTTACGCCAGCGGGACGTTTGCAATTCAGTATTACTTGACTCATTTGCATGGCATTGACTGCTAATTTCTAGTTACCGCACAGAACACTGTCACAGACCCTTAGCAACCCTTGCGTCATGGTTGTGGTGTAGCATGCGTGCCACTGACTATTATGGGGATATCATGAATTGCGTTACATTACAGATTTATGACATCTAAATATATTTTCATTATGATCCCATTTGCACACTGATGCACTGCAGTTTTACTTTGCTTTGGTGTGGCCATGAAATTAAATGTTAGTTTTTATATGTTGTGCATGTTGTTTTATGCCATTGGCTATATATTTAGCCAATGGCATATATCAACATTATAACACATAAGTTTGGTCCGCTTTCATGGCTCCAATTTTATGTTTGACAACATGTAAACCATTTTTTTTGTTTACATTTCTACATGCTTATGCTACGCCTGCACAACTTCATGAATAGCTATATACCTTCATTTGTATGCTACACTGCTGCGCATGGGGTAATTAGCATACATGCACCGGGAGCTGTGCAGCTCTGGCATATGCTGGTAGTGCACGTGGAAACAGCTCTTAACTGAATCACTCGACAGCCATATTTGACGCTAGATCACTGACGCTACTCCGGCTCATGGTGCAAGCTTCATGAATCCCAGGGTATAACTTATCATCGCAAGACTGGTTATTACTACAAAGTGTAATTGTTTATTCTTAAGACTTATGCAGAATTATTCAGAACTCTTCATATTTAGATCAAACTCCCTTAATCACTCCCATGAAATATTATTTAATGATCAACAGTTTGACGATTTAGTATCCAAATTATACACCATTTTGTTAAGTTACAGGTCCATTTTAACATCTAAGCAATGGAACTCAATGACTAAAGGCCTGGCTCATAGTCTCTCCCACACAGAAAAACTTAAAATTTTATCTTCAGTAAAATTCACTTCTTTGGGTAAATATTGGCATGCATTTACTTGAAAGTATTTGCACAGAACATTTTCAACTCCTGACAAAATTGTTAAATTCAAAAAATCAAATAGCATAATTTGCTGGAGATGTCTAACATCATGTAATGCAGGTTGGTTCCATGTTTTCTATGATTGCTTTAAACTAAGGAATTTTTGAAGATATATTGATGATCTTCTTTCAGTTTTATTTTCAGATAACTTCACATTAACTAAAACTTTAATTTTTCTTAATGTTGATGAAATCTTTTCTTTGAATAAATCAGATTCATACTTATTATGGACAATATTAGCAGTAGCCAGGAAATGTATTACAAGGAAATGGACCTCTACCACTTCTCCAAATCTTGGTGGATTTCTCTGCTTACTAGAAGAAACCATAAACAAGGAAGTCAGAACTAAAGAACTTAGAATATATCCAAGGAGTTTTACTAACAATCCATGGACAAAAGTTTCAAACCTAATCGAGACTTTCCAAACTAATTTTAACCCCGTTTAATCATTATTTGTTTACTTCAGTGAAAGTTTATTCATAAAATATTTGTACTATTCAAACATTTTTCAGGCCTATGTAAATAATATAAATAATTGATTTAGTTTCATTGTTGTTAAAAGTTGTCTGTTCAGTATAATTAATGTATTATACAGTGTTTATTCTCTTATTTTATCCTTAATAAAAATATTGGGAAAATATTCATGAGGATCTTATTATCCTAAACTTAATAATACTATGGATTGTAAAACAGCAAAAGAAATACAGACAAATCAATTGTACTAAATCCGTACTGAAATTCCCCTTAAAGTTCATTGCCACAACATATGCTTAACCTAAAGTCATAAGTCAGTAATTAGAATTGCAAAGGGATTTTTTGATGTCAAAATAGGTTCTGTGCTATTGTCCATATCCATAGATGTCAGGTAAAAAAATGTTTCAGCAAGTAGTCTTAGATACATGGCTGATTAGTGCATTCCCACCCTAAGGTTGCACTCAGAAATTTGATGGCTAAATGATTTGTGCTGTGAAAGATCTGATCAACATGTCAGGTTTGCATATGTCATTACATTCCCCACACTACTTTGTTAATATTCCACAAATTTCACCCCATGTAAAGCAGTGTAGTGAGGTGAAACAATCACCAACTAGTGGACACACATTATTGCATATATTCTCAAGGAATTCTTGGGAAACATTCAGCTCACTCTGGTCAACATTCTGCCCTCAGATATTAACAGCAGAGTGTAAGTACACTTACATGTCACTGTTGTCCTCACCTCTGCTTTATGTTTCCAGGCTAGGTAAAAGAACAGTTATTACACATTTCTACTTGTCCTTACTTTGTTTAACCACTGCTGCATTGAAGACAAGCTACTTCTAATGTACACTGACCTCTGAACTGTCCCTATTTTGATGGGTCGTTCCAATTTCCAGGCTTGATTTACCCCTGCACAAAATTACTCTATTTCTATAGGTATGTCTCTTTTTCAGGCTTGACTTACCCATTCACATAATGTTTTGAACCCCCCCCTCATCATGTGTGATATCTGAAACTGTTTAGTACAGAGAAAACCTTACTATATGACCAACATACCAGAGGCAACAGTACTTTAAAGAAAGAGGATAGACATCTTACTTTTCCCTTTTTCTGAAGCAAACATGAATGACCTTGTCTGGTAGAGTTTTATGATACAATTCATTAAAGTCGACATATTTTACACTATCATTTTGATAATGTGCTTATATTTTATCATAATTTTTCACTTTGTTTTTTTTTTAACGTGTTTCTGAGTAGAATCCCACATTCCTACAGAAGACAGGGAGATTTATGTCATATTTGGTATTCACATTTTATGTAATTAGATGCACAGATTTTTTAGCTGGATGTTCTTATTTTCCATGGGCCTTTGTACCTATTTTCAGTGTGTGCAGGTTGAGCTGTATGACTGCGTGGAATCATCTAAAGACCCACAGGCTACATTCTTCCTATTGCTTTGAATGTGGTCTGTCTGGTAGAACTCTCAGTCTATCCTCTGTTGTGCCTTCCTCCTTTCCCTGTGCCAGGGCTAATTACTTCTGCCAGTTATTGCAGTGTGTTGATTTCTGGTTCCTCTTTCATTGCTCCACAGGAATGAAGCTTACTTGTTTTATCTCTCTTTGTGGCACCCAGTGCTGCAGCAGCCTTAATGAATCCCTCAAGGGAAGCCCTCTTGACATTTGCATCATGAATTGTGTTTGTCACCTTCCTTGAGGTTCCCTCTTTTTGGTCTTCTTTGATTTTTTTAGGGCTAGTGACTGGTGAACTCTGACCCTCCTTTTCATCCCTCCTCCTACTCCTCTTACTCAATCAGTCTATTTCCCGTTCCACAACCTCAGATATCTGACTGGCCATAAGAACTGCATCCGCTGTTCTATGACCATTGTAAATTTGAAGCACATATCCATCATTTATTACCTCATGCAAAAAGGAGAACATTATTTAACAGCCAATTGTAATATTTATGTGAAATTTTCAGCTAATTTGTTACAGTCTCTAAACAGAATGATTTCTTCTTCCAACTCTGTGCAGTCTGCTTATTTCCCAGTCAAGATCTGTGGTAATGTTAAAGCCAGAGTGCAAATATCATGAAATACTCCTTTTCAGACACTCTGCTATACCTGATGCTTCCTCTTCTTTGCTGATATTCTACATCATCCTGTTTCGCATGAGCAAAATGACTTCTTCTACTATCTTGGGATTTTAAGATCCTATTCATATATAGTCACATCTTGCTTTTTTTCCCTTAGACTAAATATAATTTTACTTTAATTCCAGAAAGGGTAGGGGTTCCTGATAATTCTCCAACCAGCTCTGCAGCCCATAAGTCTCCACAGACTTTACTTCCAACATGCATATCATTTTCTTCATCATCTCATCCTGTTACAAGTTGTTCATGTGCCCTGGGCTGCTTCTAGAGGCACCCTATCTGACCATCTTTCTCCATGCTAATTAAATGTGGGTAATACTGCAAAGAAACCTTTACAACACCAGGACTAAGAGGAGTTCAAGAGGTTTCCTTGTCTATGATGGGCTGCTAGCCTTGCCTGCAGAAAGTCTTTTTGGTACCTATTCACAAAACTTACCATGTTTTGAAGTACTGTACAAGCAGCAGGGTGTTATATAACCTAGTACTACTGCCCCCCCCCCCAAGAAAGCAGACATTGAGGATAGGGCAGCAGAAATTGAAATGAATTTTAGTAGCCTATCTAGGGAGGAAAACAACATAAATCCAGAAAGTGTTAAGCATTTGTATAGGCTTCTCAGGGAACAAGCCATAGCCCGGGATAGCATTCATCGAAGAGAAGCCTATCCCAGGGTAACATTCACCCATGCACAGCCTAGCCATGATAGATGTCATTCAAGGGTAGCCTACCATAGGATGCAGTGCCATAGTACCAATTACCAGATCCAATAGCATGCAACCGCAAGTAAGTGCAGGGAGTCATGCCAGACTGCAAGAAAGATGACTACTAGTACAGATCACTATGGGTAGTGTGGAATAATGTTAGGTGCAAGATGACAGTAGGTAAAAGGCTAGATATCCCAAAGAACAGAGAAGGGTCAAATGGTAGGAAAGAGATCAAGGAGTAACATTAATATAAGCAGGACCAAAAAAGGGTGAACCAGACAGTGCATAATTGTAAATGTTATATCTCCCAACCCCCTGCTTACACTTATCAAGGGTACCAGACCATGTCAGAGATTTGGGATGCATGGCTGGGTTTAAAAAGGTCCTTGTGGTAGTTAGCTTAGTAAACACCTATGAACCTGTGAACCTAAGAGTAAAAGGGTAATATGCTTAGCAAGGAAAAAGAGGAATACATTAAGAGGAAAAATATTAGGGAACACATCAAAGAAGAGAAAGAAATGGTGCATTTGAAAGGAAGCAATATAGGCTGGAGGAGAGAGGATGATAACTGCTGTGCATGGTGTTTGTGGTCTGCATTGGTTTTGATATGGAGACCTTTGGATGTAAATGGCTATGGGGTCTGCAGAAGAGTGAGAATCTACAGGGGTGGGAATAGAATCTGAAGATGGGTCTACTTTAAATTTTGTACTGTTCAAATCATAGACTCTCTGAATATCTAACCACATCACTGAACTTCTATAAAATTGAAACAGTGCTGTAGCTGGTGGTCCAAGAATGTGGCACAACGGGGAGTGGGGTTTTGCCTATACCTATCAACTGAACAGATTTTCACAGAATGTCCAGATTTTTGTGTGATATTTTTGGTGTTTTCCTCCTAAAATCTGTACTTTTCTGGCAAATAGCTGAGGATTGAAGTCATTAAATAATGACAAACATTTGTGTTTAAGACTCCACATGCTTCAAAAAATTCAAGCTAATGAAAAACATATTATTCTATCAACTATCTAAGTTTGTAAGAGCAATATTTAAAATCTGTCCCTATTTGTCCCCATCATTTTAGGCTTTGTCCAGATTTTTTGCTCTAAGAGGTTGAGAGGTATGTGTTTCCCAACTGCAGTGCAATCTAAAAGTATATATAATGTGCAGGGAGTATTGAGATGCAGATGGGCTTGCCTCTTTGCAAAAAAATATGTTTTAGAAATGTTATTGTTGTTTTTAGTATTTTGCTCCTTCAATGATTTTGGTCTGATGTTTAGACTGCTGACAATTTGTGCAGTCAACAGTCTAAATTTGATCACTCAGGAAGAAACTGGACTGCTCAGTCTACTGAAAAGGGGCAGAGAAGGAATGGAGAAGAGGGCAAACATGAAGACAGGATTCAGGATATGACAGGAAAGGGCAGGAAGACAAGAGACAAATTAAAGGCAGTAGTAGTAAGAAATATTACAGCAAAAAGTACAACATACTGGAGATAGGTTACAAAAGCAGTGGGAAAGGGGATGGACAAGAAACAGGTGTGAAGGAGAGGGAATAATGTGGTAGAGGGAGCTAGGTAATGAGGCAGAGAGTTGTCAGAGAGCAGGTGGACAAACTAGATTGGCCAGAGTAGTAAGAGAAGGATGTACAATACAGTCTGACAGAATAAGACAGTAAGGACTACCAGAGCTACAGATTGGTGAAAGCAGACCAAAATTGAATAGTAGGCTATTCTGTTAGAGGGATTATAAGACAGACAATAAAAGAGAAAATGTGATAAATGCTGATAACATAGATCGCCTAGGGATCAGGCTGACCGAACACAGGAGTACAGGTGCAGGTTGGGTTACCTTAAGAGGCACGTAATGAGTGTCGGTATTCACTAAAAGTATTATTGTGGATGGTGGCAGAGGAGAATGTAGGAACTTTATGAATCTGCTTATATTTCCAGGCTTAACCATCAGCAAGATGGTCAAATTGTGACCAAACTAGTTGTGAATGTAAAAGAATATCGACATACAGTTGTACATGTGAGAACAGACAACATGGCAGGTGAAACCAGAAAAAAAGGCAATATAAGGGACAAAGTAAATGGCATCATCTACTGCTTAGATTCAGGCCTGCTTTTATAATGAAAGTCCTGATATGCTCGTTGTGACACAATGTTGGCACAGGCCTAAAGTTCCACTCTTTCTCCACATATGTTCTAATTTTCTTTGCTTTCCATCAACTACTGAGTTCATGGTGGCTTGTTTTGAAATTGTCTGAGCATGCTTGCTTGACACTTTGCTTTCCTGCATCAGGTTAGTCACTGCATGCTGCAGTAGTGCACGTGGTTCAAATTGTGTTCATTTAACAGATTCCTACATCACAGCATCTCACACAGTGGGAAAAGTTATATTTTGTGATGTCAGGGATTACTGACAGAAAATGATCTTCAATTAAGATTAATAATGGAAGGGGGTGAGGAGAAATTACCCCCCTCCAAAAAAATTGCTGTTTTCTTTTTTTTGTTCCTTGATTACATAAATCTGTCTTACTAGTGAGTACATGTGTCTAGAACATATACGTAATGAAGTGAATGGTTTCATGCAACAGAGACAAATAATTCTGTTAAGGGCATTGAGATTCCAGTGTATCGTAGGGGAGCAAATTTTTGTACCCTTTGTAACAACTGCAGATGAGGTATACCTGATATAAGGGTTAAAGTGTGAGTTCAATGCAGATTTAGGGCCAAAATGATCTCTTCTTCAACCTCCAAATAATTTAGTACCCATAATAATTCATAACATCAGGATAAATGCACAGTTCTTGTTGGGCATGACTCCTATATTACCTACCCCAACCACTATTACTGCTAAGCTGCTGTAAATAACATGCTTAATATTTCATACTGGATATGCCCCAAGAACACTATGTAGCTTGTCTTAACTGGACTGACTCTGCCTTCAAAACCTTTAACAAGATTATTTAAATGCATGGTCTTTCCAAATGCATTCCATCACATGCCAGCACCAGTCCTTTTTTTAATCCAAAATCTCGGTGCTGGAACTTCGAATTACAGACAAACCCAGCTATTGTTCTAGTACCACTGCTTATCCTAACAGCCTCAAAAAACACTGCTCAGTTCTTTTAAACTAACTAAAATATACTTCTTAAATCCCTCCTGGAAATGGGCAGTCATCACTAAATACAATCTTGGGTATTGAGTAATACCTCTACTGTATTACGTTGGGTTGAAATGGTTAGGCTTAAAATGATCTCCAGGTCGATAGTCTAGTAATCTCCTATGAGCCTATGAAATCCAAATTATTTCCTAGAGCAATTATTCTATGCTAGTGGGCAAGCTGCAGTGTTTATGCACATCCTTCTTTCTTTCAAAGACTTCAGTTTCTTCTTCTCATTTTCCTGTCTACCCTGATATACATTCAGAATAAGCTTTACTGAGTCATAAAGCAGAGGTGAGGTGTTTACTGATTGTTGTACAAAAATATTAAAAACAACAGTGAAGTGAAGGATTGCCATATATGGAAATCATATTTATTTATTTCATGAACCAGTTCTAACCCAGTCTACAGCCTCCACAATATATAAACTACAAGTAAGTAAAGCATGATGAAAGGCAAAAGACCTGTAATACAAGTGAGTAGGATATACAAATAAAAGAACATCGATAACTATACCACAGCAGGAAAATAAAGAAACAGATGGAAAAAAAAAAACACTGTTAACAATCTAACAGCAATACAAGCAGTGAAGAACATGTACAGGGAGTGGGCAGTGCTAATGCAGAATGAGTAATGTATGACAAACCAATATACCAATTTATTATCCCCAAAGAATATATATATAGATACAGATTTGCTGTATCCAGGACTGTATGTAAGCTTCTGAGCCCCCCAAGCCTTTCTGTGTTGGAGGGAAGCCTTCTAGCTTATCATTGGGAGTGGTAAGCACTAGGTAACCTGTCTACCACATAAGGAGTGGTTCTGGCCCAGAAATTGTAGTTATTGGCCGTTTGGGCAATTTCTTCCAACTCTCTCAACTTTCTGATTTGAAAGCCTGCATTTGCACTTGTTTATGTCCTGTAACTCATCTAGTGCAGATACAGATTCTTAGTTTTAGCACTTAGATTTGCTTATTCATTCTCAGCACTTGTTCAGAACTTGTAAGCACTAAATAAGCTACTAATTACTATAGCACGCAATCTTCCTCATTACCTAGAGAAAAACAGCTCTTGTACTCACTTTCCTCACTTATCTAGAGGAAAATAGTTTTTTATTCAGGCATATCAGAAGGTCAGCTCCCAGTGTTCTCTCCTGTCTATCTGATGAATCTGGGCATCTTGAGGCAATGTAGAAACTGTCTCATGTACACAGACAACTCTCTCCTCCTACCACCCAACACTACACCCTATGAGAGATGCACTTATCCAGCCAAATTGGAGGTAAAGCTCTCTCCAACAAAGACTGAACTTGACAGTCATGAGAAGGTAAATATTTGCACCACACTACACTCATCACATAGTCTCACTAAATCTACACCACCAAAATCCACACATAGTAACACAAAAACATTCGCGGAGGCTCTCAATAATAATCTGTCCAAGCAACAGAGACCTCCAAAGCAGAAACACAAGCAACCCCATCCCCCAACACAACCCAAATGACACATAGCCACAGACTCAGTGTGCCACTCAACCACAGCCAATAAGGCAAAACAATGTACCCAACACACTAGTCATAGGTGACTCTATAGTCAGGCACATTGATGTCCCACTCACCAGGCTAAACAAGGAGAAGGTTACTATCAGCTACCTGTCGAGTGCCAGGATCCGCCACATAACCCACGCACTCAGGTCACTCCATAACAAGTACATATATGACTCTCATTGTCCATGTTGGTGTGAATGACCTGAGACGTACTTCCCTGGACTACATGAAAAGAGACATGGAAAAGCTCTCCAATCTTGTAGCCCAGGCAGGTATGACCCTAGCCCTGATTAGCATTCTGCCATTGCCCAGAATGATACCGCAGTACAAGGACAAAATGATTGACTTCAACAATTGGCTAAGCTTCTGGTGTCATTCTAAGGGGATCCAGTATCTGTCTGCTTGGGATGACATGGTCGACAGACCACGATGCGTTGCCACAGATGGTCTGCACCTGTCACCCCTGGGATTCGGGATACTGGCTAAGGCTCTTGCTGCCCCTATAATGCCTTTTTTAGGCAATGTTCAAATAACAAATTCACCACCGTAACAGGAACAGGCAAGCAAAAACTGAGGGTAATGCTACTCAATGCTAGAAGTCTAAATCTCAAAATGCACTCACTTGAGGCACTCCTTAAAATGGAGAACATCGACATCTGTGCAGTGATTGAGACCTGGTTCAAGGCTCCAGAAAGCACCCCTGCACTACCAGGCTGTAACTCATACCACACTTTTCGGCCATGTAACCTGGAACAAAACACCAAAGGCAGAGGTGTGACCATATTCATTAAGGATATCCACACCTCCAGGCTAGTTGCTCAGCATAATGCATCCAAGGTTATCCAAGTGCAACTAACTCTGGGCATAACTGCAAAACAAATTGTAGCTTGCTACAGATCCCCCACCATACCCCAGGCTTCCCACTCCTCTTTTCTTGATGTACTGGAAAATATTATGGTTCAACCAAACACCCTAATAATGGGCGACTTCAACTACCACACTATTAACTGGGAAAACTACTCGTGTACCAACTCCTTACATGACTGGTTGGGAGGGTGGCCTAATAGTTAAGGTGTTTGCCTTACAAACACAAGGTACAGGGTTTGAATCTCACAGGTGATAATTGGCTAGGCTTAAAATGGCTCGCAAGGGCAGTTAGCCTAGTACTAACCTATAAGAAGTTCCTATAAGAAGTTAGCTCAATGCTTTCTGGAATTCATAAACTCCAATGCCCTGGATCAATTTATCCACACCCCCACCAGGGGCAACAATATCCTAGACCAAGTCATTACCAACATGAGTGACCGGTGTTCCACACCTGAAGTCAACTCCTTGTTGGTCCGATCTGACCATAAGCTAATCACCCTTGATATCCACATGCCACCCCCAACCTCCATTAAGGAAACCACAGTAAAAAATTTCTCCAAAGCCAACTTCATGCTTCTTAAGACAGAAGTGGTGAACTTCATGACACCCATGCAGATGGACAATACAGTTACAACTGCTGAATCCTACCCAAAAGCACTCTATAAGCACTTACATGAGTGCATGGATCGGGCTATCCCAAACAGAACCAAGACACTATCCTCCAAACAAAGGAAGCCAATCTGGTGGTCCTCTGCCAAAACTGTTGCAAAAGAGAGTAAAATCCCATGAGTGGAAGAGCTCCCTGGTCAGCCTCAGTAAGAAGCTGAGATCCCTTATAAGATCCTCCAAAGCTAGCTATGAAAACAAAATCATCACTAATTCTAAGGACAACCACAAAGTATTCTATAGCTATGTCAAGAATCTCGATGGCAACACTCAGATATGCTCTGAGTTACAGCACAAAGGCACAAAAATTACAGAACCAACTGATATTGCCAACATCCTGGCAGATAGGTTCAGTGCTAACTTTACCCCCACCCTCACCCCCTAAAGGGCCCATATCTATACAGGAAGAATGCAGAGTCCCTGTAATCACAACTATGCAGGTAAACGCTGCACTCTCTAAAGCCAAAAACACAGCATCCATGGGACCGGACAATATCCCAGGCTGCGTTTTATACGAACTTCAGAACGAACTGGCTCCCAACTTAAGCACCATGTTCAATAATAGCCTCGCATCAGGCTTTGTACCCACTGAATAGCACACAGCAACAGTTATCCCACTCCACAAAGGTTGAGCCACCACTGATCCCAGGAACTATCGACCTATTAGCCTGACGAGCCTGGTCTGCAAGGCCATGGAACGTATCATCATGGAACTCATAAACAAAGACATTGTTAACCTCCAAACTCTGGATCCCACCCAGTTCAGGTTTGTGAAAGGCAGATCATGCCTCTTGAACCTGATCGACTTCTTTGAGGCAGTCACCAAAGCCGTAGATGAGGGTGAGGTGATTCACACAGCCTATCTTGACCTCGTCAAGGCTTTCGACACCATCCCCCATTCTGGAATTATAGCTAAACTCATTAAACTGGATATAAATCCCTACATCACAAGACGATTTGCCAACTGGCTCACTGACAGAACCCACATTGTAAAAGTTACAGACTCCAAATCTGACCTGAAAGCAGTGACAAGTGGAGTACCACAGGGTTCTGTCCTGGGACCTCTCCTGTTTGGTATTTACTTCTCTGAAGTACAGGCTAACACAGAAGGCCTCTGGCTAATGAAGTTCGCAGATGACTGCAAACTAGGAGCCATAGTCCGGTCCTCAAATGATGTGGACATCCTACAGAAGGGCCTCACTGAGACAGGTGCCTGGTGTCAGAGCCATGGCCTCAAGCTCAGTGCCAAAAAGTGCAGTGTCATCCCCTTTGGTAAAAACTCTGTACCCATGAACTACCACATAGGCAGCAATCTACTTAACACCGAATGTGAGATAAGAGACCTTGGGATCCAGGTGGACAGTAGTCTCTCCATTAATAGTCACATCACCAAAGTAGTCAGTAAGTCCTTCTACGTGACACACCTCATCATAAAAGGGTTCTCATCCAGGAAAAAATAGGTCATTGTTCCCCTCTACTCAACACTCATTAGACCCATTATAGAGTAAAACGCCTCTGTTGGAATGTACCTCACAAGACATCTACAGCAGCTGGAAAGGCCACAGAAGTACCTCACAAAGAGGATTACTGGCCTCAAACAAATGCCCTACACTGACCGCCTCAAAAAACTCCAGCTTTACTCCATAGCATATCGCCTACTCCGAGGTGATCTCTGCCTAACATATAAAGCTATGTCAAACCCAGAGCTGTTGGACATGCTACACCTAAAGAAATCCCAATCCCTCTGAGCTACCAGCTCTAGGGACCTAAACCTTGTCACCACAATAAAAAGGACATGCTGGAGGGATAGATTCCTGTCCCAAAGACTTCCCATACTCTGGAACAGGCTAGCCATCTATGTCAAGCAAAGTTCTTCATTAGCGCTCTTCAAGAAAAATCTTGATGAGTGGATGAGAAATAGGAAATACACCCCGGTGATAACTTCTGTGTCTCTGCTCGACAGTGGCACAGGAAAATATCTTTCTTGGGCGGCATAAGCCAGGGAACCTTGTTGGCTAGGCTTACGTAGGCCCTTGGGCCGATAGCCTAGTACCTACCTATGAACCTATGAACCTATATGTATATATATATATATATATATATATATATATATATATATATATATATGTATCTATATATTATATATATATATATATATATATATATATATATATATATATATATATATATATATATATAAATAAGCACATGTATGATGATATTAGAAATAATTATTTCTAAGGTTACATAAATTACATAAGAAAAGTGCATAAATAAATTACATAAGAAAATATTACATAAGGAATCTTCTCAAATTCCACACTTTTTCCATCCTAGAGGGATCCTGAAAAACCCACAGGAGGCCATGCAACTAAATTAGCAAAATCCATCTATCCCTATTATGTAAAGAAAACACTTCTATCAATTCTAAGTCCTGCAATTCTAAGATTAATGGGCTAATGCACACCTCAAAATCATTATTTTATTTCATTTTGATTTATTAAACAAGTGAATGGACTGGTACTGAGATCCTTTTCTGCCATGACCCAGACCCTGACAACCATGCAGTAAAAGCGGCGGTACTTACATATTTTCACAAGCTTAGGTCTTGTAACCCATGTTATTGCTTATTCTGAGGATGAACCCCAAAACACTGCTTATTTATCTGATTTCCTCACTATTTATGCAATACCGCCCTGAAAGAACTTCGCTGATCTTCTTTGTATTGATTTGTAAGATTTGTTGGTAAATCACTAATGTGAAATACACACACACACACACACACACACACACACACACACACACACACACACACACACACACACACACACACACACACACACACACACACACACACACACACACACACACACACACACACACACACACACACACACACACACACACACACACACACACACACACAAACACACATGCACACGCACAATTTGGGGGCCTTTGCCCCTCCCCACTACTTTTTACTTTTCCAGAATTCTTGAGCAATGAAGAATTGAGAGGTGTGAGTATAAAGGCAAAGCAAAAGGGGGGTGAGTAGCAAACATGTCAATCACAGCAATAATCTATTTGTGGAATTTATGTCATTTAATCCAACAAAAACTGTTCAAAGTATTGAAAAGAAATATTGAAGCAGGCACATCCAAAAGCAAACTCTCAACCAACAAATATACTAAAACTACTTTTTGTCCCTAGGTATCCCATACCCTCTGCTACTTAAATACAACTACTCTGAGCAAGATTGCACTATAGAGGGCATCCTCTGAGTACAAGAAATCTGAATAAATCAAAAATAATGGGGGAAAAGCCCCAAAATAGTGACCTTTTTACTTTTACAAAAACACATTAAGTAATGTTTAGCTGATGCACCAGTACTGAAAGTCACCCAGGACTGAAACATGGATTCTTAACTTGGCAGCGTTTTTCAATCCTAATTGTGAGCAAATGGCAGTGTGACTGAAATTTTGACATTGGGCTCTTTATGCACTTCTTTTTCTGACATTGTTAAGCTAATCCTGCCAAATGCCTGGTAGCGTAACTCAACCTGTTACATCCAGAATTAGTGGCAGGTGAGGAATAGTTGGAGAAAAGGGCATCGGAGTCAACCAGGACTGAAACACTGGTTCTTAACTTAGCACCATAATTCAGTTCTAATTGTGAGCAAATGTGTTGTCTGCATCCACTTTTTGGTAAAGCACAAAGAAACACAGTTGTAATCATTTCATAAAGACATGCTTTGCACAGTTTTTACATTTAGTTAGGTTGTTCAGTTATAGGGATTTGTAGTAATTTTAGTCAGCAATAGCCGAGCTCACCACATAATTCTCCAATAACACTTCTACTCCACCCTCATCCCACACCCTCGACTCTAGTCCCACTGACATCAGCATTACTCATCTCCCCCTTTACCAAATAACCCATCCCTCTACACACCATAAAGCAACTTCTACTAAAACTAAAATCATGCGCTCATGCCCCAGACAACTTTCCATCTAACTTTCTTAAGTTTGCTGCAGATGGCATAGCCCTTCCCATCACCTTACTTATCAACCTTTCATTCCAAGAATCCTATGTACCCCTCCTCTGGAAGAAAACGTTCATCATTCACCTCCACAAAGGAGGCAACAATACTGAAATCTCCAACTTACGTCCTATAGCCATCCTCTCCCCTATCTCAAAAGTCCTTGAAAAATGCATACACTTGCAACTCCTTCCCTACCTGTTAGATAATCAACTTCTTTCTTCAATTTTTCAACATGGATTTAGATCTGGACATAGTACTACCACTGCCCTTCTCTCCTTCCTTGACATCATCAGCCGTGCCAGAGACTCTGGCAACATTGTATCTACCCTTCTCCTAGACTTATCAAAGGCCTTCAGTACTGTTTCCCACAAACTTCTCTTGTCCAAACTCTCATTTTTCAATCTCTCCCCTCATCTATTAACTGGTTTTCCAGTTACCTTTCTAACAGACAATAAGCTGTCAAGTAGAATCATAGTACCTCTTCCTTCCTTCACACTCCAACAAGAGTTTCACAAGGCTGTATACTGGGTCCCTTACTTTTTAACATCTTCATTAATAATTTTCATCAGTGCATTCCTAATACCAAACTTGTCCATTACAAGGATGATTCCACCATAATTTTCTATGCTCAGTCTCTCCTCAAACTCATGTAACTAACACAAGATGCCTTTTCTTGCACTGAGTCTTGGATAATGAATAATCACCTTGCTCTCAATGCATCCAAAACCAAAATCATGATCTTTACCCTATCTAAAAACACCTGTATCAATAAAAATTCCTTCTCCACAGTCAGAATAAGATTCCCATTGAAATAGTTTCCCATACAAAACTTGTAGGTGTTATCATTGATGAACATTTAAAGTTTGACATTAATATACAAGCTAGTATTAAAAAAACACACCAAAAGCATCTCATTCCCTCATCCAAACATATGCCCTCTACTTCCTACCTCATCCCCTCTCTCTTGTATGGAGCCCCTCTCCTCACTAACCTTCAATCCTCTCTAAAGTCAAAACTGTCATCCTGCTACAATAAAATCTCTACGCTTGCTACAGGGAGCAAATCCTTCCCCCACCAATTTGATGCACTCCAATCTATGAACTGGCTGGAACTCCTCCACCATCTCTCTTACATTCAACTTCTACTAAAACTAAAATCATGCGCTCATGCCCCAGACAACCTTCCATCTAACTTTCTTAAGTTTGCTGCAGATGGCATAGCCCTTCCCATCACCTTACTTATCAACCTTTCATTCCAAGAATCCTATGTACCCCTCTATTTTTAAACCCTCTAACTGCCCTTCCCTCTCCTCCATACTCACCTTGCATCATCCTGATAGACTACTCAGGTCCAGCAACCAGAACCTCCATGAAGTGTACAAACCCTTACGCACACCTGGGCAATTTCTCCTGTCTTTCTCCCTTGCTTGCCTATGGAATTTACCCCCCCCCCCACATTCGAATCACCCAAAACCACTCCACCTTCAAGACCATGCTCCATTTCCATCTCTGTTCTCAGTGGGAATGCTCATGCTCTCACCCCACATGACCCCCTCTATATTATGTCCATTCCCTCTCCCTTTTTCCTTTCTCATAACTCATCCTATTCACCTTTCACTGTTCTCCTCTCCTCCTCTAATTCTTTGTCCTTCTCACCTCATGAAACGTTGATTGCATAAATGCCTGCACTCCACATTATACTTATTTACTCCAAAATACTTGTGTTTTAATATCATTAAATGCTAAGTTAAAACACTTTGCTCAAATGTTATTATTCTGTCTTCTATATTACTGTGTTTTAGTAGTTTTTGAAAATTGTATTGTACTTGTTAACTTTGTTGTCATTAGCTTTGCAATAATTGTATATGGAGCTTTTCTCCCTGGGCTTCCATTGAAAACGGGCTCAGTCTGGCCCAATGGACTTTCCCGGTTAACAAATTGCAACTAAATAAATAAATAAATAAATTACTCAGAAGTGCATTGTTTTGCTGTGTACTGTTTGTCACAGTCAGGTCCACTGCCTTTAAAATGAAAACCGTCACTGAAGGATGTCCAGCTGGAAGAGGTACTTGGGGCTTACTAGTGCTCCTGAGTGATCACCCAATGTCACACTTAGGTGCTTAGACAGTTTCCCACCCCCTGCCAAACCACACAAACTCATTGGGCCAACACTTCAATAATTCTGAGACATTCAGAATCTGGTTGCAATAATACGTAAGTACCAAAGTGCCTCTATATTACAATGCCGACAGCACAAATAGTCAACACCCACAACATCAAGCCCATAATATAAAACATCTGGGACACTGAAAATGGAAACAGCTTCTAAACTTTTTTTTTTTGCAGGAGGAAAACCCCACTGCACCCCTTCGCTAATGATATATTCAAACTCCTGGATCGCATTACAGCTAGCTATGGAGAAACCTACTCCCTGCAGTAATAGGATCTCAGACAAGCAGCTATTATCAGGTGTTCATTGTTCCAGACAGTCAATGTTGTGGTCGATGTTGTGGGTGTCAACTATTTTTATCATCAACATTCTGATATAGACCCAGTAAAAGTACATACATATTGTATATTTTTAATTTTTGCAAAGAATACATAGAGTTATCAAACTAGACATTGGAGCATTTATAATCTTTTTCCTTTCCTAAACAATTGTCCCTTTTTTTTCATATCCAAACAGATCCTAACAGATCTGCTGATCTGCTCATAATACAGTTTACCTCTATACCCATATACGTCTGAACTCCATTTTTTAAAATACTTTACCAGTATTTTTTTTGCACTAATTATTCCTAAATTTTTATCTAAGACAATCTGTTTCAAGCAAATCCCAGCACCATTGTAAGCTCCAACAGATAAATCTTTCTGTGCTAATTAATAACCTGTACCTCCATTCCCTAAAGTTTGCCCTGTCATACTTTGCTAGTCCAAAAGCTTGTCTCTTTACACTGTTTCATAACTCTGGTAGTATCCAAAAACCCTACGAAAGCCAACATTATCGTATTTCACAATCTCTGTTAGATTTTCTCCCTGTTGCTTACTTTTTAACATTAATAAAAGTCAATGGGTTTTAGATTATATTAACAAATACAACATTCCACATAGGTGTAAAAATGATTTTAGGACAGGTTACAATACTATTGCAGCCCCTTATTTTTGTATGGATGCCATCTGCTGTGGAATCATGCTGATCTGCCAAAGGAATTTTTAAAAGCCAAGTAAGTAAGTGGCTAAATACCACTTTTATTAAACCATAAACTATTTTTTTGTTTGCTTTATTGCTGCAGGTGGCAAGCCCCTACTGTACCCCCATATTCTCTATATTTGTATTTACGTATGTACCACCTCTGTGTTTACACAAAACTAGAACAAAGACACCACTGTGGTGCTGTGAGTGGCTCTCAGTGAGTTTACTTTATAGCTTTGTCACTTGTTGAAAGAATGCTTGAACTAAGAGGCAGCCTCATTTATAACATCAATAACAGTCATTTTACTGTTCCATTCTTTATAGATATGACTTGAGTTAATGACACTGTTGTATATATAGTCGCGTAATTGCTAATCTAGCCACCCTCACAAATTATAAGGACACATTTGATTTTTTTAATTATCTATCTAAAACAATCTCGCAGATCTTTTTATTTATTTATTGTTTACTCTTTCCCTGACACAGGCACCATCTATGTGGGTCTTCCAAAGAGAGAGAGAGAGAGAGAGAGAGAGAGAGAGACATTTGTTAAGTGCTCTAATTTTCTCAGTTATCTACAGTGATCTTCTACCAGGTATCCCCAATTTATGTGACACATATTGAACATGCATTACTGTGTAGATGCAATTCATCTATGCCATTTCAAAGTCTACTTCAAAATGACCTCACTGGTATAGCAAAATGTATTCTGTCCAAATAACTTAACATTGCTAAATCATATAACATGTTTGGTACAAGTCTCAAATGAAAATCAGCCATCCCACTTAGTTTCTCTGATCCTGTAGTAGCTGTGTATCCCATGTCTCCAGCATTGGAAGTACCTCAAAGTCAACTTGTGCCCACCATTCTCCTTCCATTATCAGTCAGACTGGATAACTGTGCAGATACTCTCCTTCTACTATTACCAGGAATGACCCAATTCCAAAATTAGCATATGCTCTTTGTTTATAACAATAGGAAACCATACAACAAAATAATTTTACAGGCAACAGTGTGTTCATTGGCTTGGTATACCTGAATGAACATTACTGCATCTCAAATTAAAATGCTCATTGGTTCCTGTTACAAATAGCTCCACCCTCTTTAATTATTTAGTATATGGATGTCACCAGTTTTTAAAGGATAATGTCATAAATAAATGTGTAAGGTTGATTGATATACAAATGTCTGTACCACAACAGTTACACTCCCACACAACAGACTTATTATTTCTTTCATTACCTATTCCTTAAAATCAGGTGGTCAAGATACCTTATTATGGAGACCTCCATTTGGACCAGTTGTTAAGGAATACATCTTTTCTTATTCTGCACTAGTCATTTGCAGTAGACTCATAGCCAAAATAAGAACACCTCATTCATTTCTTAACTTTAAGTTTGACTTTTCCACAATTTTCCTTGACCTCTATTTGCAGTCAGTACTTGGGCAGTACAGTATGTAATGATGGTAGTAACTGAAGGCAGGAAATTAGCAGAATTTATGCTACTTAGATTAAGCCTTATTTTAGCTACTATGTGCCCTACTTCATAGATTTTTCTCCTTCTGTTTCTTCTACTGCCATTGGACACCACACAAATAACCCCTTCTGTTTCACATGCTCTAATTGCTTATTCTCTTTTACTTAATATTATCACTTCCCCTTTATATACCCTCCTCCTAAAGTGCATATTACTATGTCATTAATTCAGAGCATTATCACTTTGTTCAACATCGCTTATGCCATCACATTCCCATTTATTTTACTATAAGTTATACCAACATTCAGCTGAAGTCTTGTTTGTTTACATATATTGCAACATACCCATCTGCATACTTTACAGCCATACATTTTCTTCGCATGGTTCTGCTAAATTAACTGGTTATTATAAGCATGCTTAATACACGCATGCTGTTGTCAGTGCTGCATAGTTCTGCTTGAATTGCTTCCTTTCACCAGTATCAATACGAAATGTATACATGCAGTTTTAAATATTGTATATTTGTTATCACATGCAAAGTTTCACATCTTGCTCAGGCTGTGGTGGAAAAGGATCAGCTTTGTCAGCCTACCTTCCAGCTTAGGAAATAAACAAATAAATTAATAAATAAAACTGATTTATTCATTTATTTATTCATTCACCTCATGTACGTGTTAGTAGAGGAAGTGTCTTTAAGTGTTTAAACTATGCATGTTGCTGCACCAGTTTTTAATGTATAGTTCAATAAATAAGTATATTAAATTGATTGCTTTTAATCCTATGAAGGCATTCTGCTGAAGTTCTACTAATATAATATAAGAAAGTTTAGTAATCTAAAGAAGTAGTCCATGCTTTGTTCTATATTTTAGTGTATTCTTAGAGACGATTGTGTTTACAATTGTTACAAAGACTTAATAAACTCAAAATGCTTTTCTGGACAATCTTCCATTCATTCCAGAAGTTCCCATTCCTCCCTCTTTTTTTTCAATTTTGACTCTTGAAATTTAAATAAATACTGCCTCAGTTTATTTGGGAAGACAGATTTAGTGAACTGTTCTGTGAAGTGTTAAGCACACCAGCTGTAATAAGAGTGTGAGCTTATTTTATTTCATTTGTGATATTTTAAACAATCTTTAATGGTACATCATACATTTAATTTAATTTAAAACAAATTAGTGTCCCTATGTAGACTAAACTTGGAAGTTGCCATCCTGAACATCTCCTCGCAACCCATCCTTATTTAGCACTCACTAACACTCGGCAATCAGGATCTACAATTAACATGACACCTGCACCCACAGAAGTCTTCTGTTACCCTATCTGTGAAGAAGCCTATATTCTCTTTGGAAACATCTACAGGTCAGAATTGCTGCCTTCTTAATTAAGTGAGATGATTGTAGAGATGCTGTTCATAATTGTCAGCCAGACCCTGTGAGTCTCTTTCAATCTGCTTTGCACCAGATTCAATTTCTACAAAACAGATCATTGGAAACATTTGCAGTTCATCATATTTCTTCATACTTTGCTTGCAGCATCTAGCTCAATGATTTCAGTACCCCACAGTTAATTCAAAACTCAGTAATTCATAAGCCTCTAAAATGAAACATTGTCAATTGCTACTCTCTTTCTCTTTCCTTCCTGATTATGTTTTTTAAAAACTTATTACAAAATCCTGGTGCCAATAAAGTTTCATAACTGATCCTTTTTTCAAAATCACTCCAATTGATGTGATAGCAAAGACTAAGAAAGTGCCTTCCTTAAAATGAAAATTGACGAGCCTTTCAGTGCATCATTATTTGGCTTGTCAAAGGAGTGCTGTCACTCAGTGCAAAGTTTCTGTTAATGAAAGCTTTCAAAACATCCATGTGGATAACAAAGATAAGATCTGAAATTATTTGGCATGCATCCTGGTTTGGCAGCATTTGTCAAGTTTAGATTCTATAAGTTTAAGAAGTTTAAGTGTCCCTGTTACCTTGTGCACCAGAACGTTTAGCATCCCTCTTTCATCCAGCTGCAGTCCAACTCCCTCTCCACATACTGCTTGGGTCCAGCCATCAGTTGCAACTAGAATACTATTAGAAAGCACTGGATACCTGCATCAATATTATCTACTACACAGCTAGAATCCATCTCAGCATTTGATTTAAAAATGCTTAGCTTATTTCAGTCAAAAGTCAACAGTGCTACAATGGAAAATAAGCCCAAGCCCCCTCCCCTCAAGAAAAAAATCAATGGTATTTTTAATGTCCTCTTTGGATCTATAAAGTCATTCCTCCCCTCCATCTTCTCTTCTGTCAAAAGTGTGCTGATGGCAATCCTTTTATGTATTCATTTAAGCCATAAGTTTAAACTAGAGTATTTATGAATTAGTTGTTTACTGTGCTTGTACTCAACATTAATAAACTCTGATTCGTTTCTAGTTGTCTAGGGTTGCATTATTAGTCAAGTCATTCATTAATACTATAGTACTGCTCAGGATGATGCTTCCATTATCTATTGTACATTAGTTTATATTTGTTAAATATATTTATTTATTTTATTTTTTATTTATTTCACATTTTTAACCGGGTTGGCCCAACTGAGCACAAGCCTATTTTCAGTGGAGACCCAAGGAGAAAAGCTTCAACAATGACACTTTACACAAATGCATATATTTGAGTATTATTTAGATAACAAAGTATATTCAAAATAAAAATTCAAGATAGTTGCAAACAAATACAGAGATATCGTATAAGTAGAGTTACATATAATTTGAGAAAAAAAATAAGAAGGAGTATGCAATTTGCAGTCAGAAATTGTTGTGATTAAGTATGTTCTGTGCAGTCTGGGAGTGGTCAGGTAGGATCCTGGTAGGTGCAGATCCAATTTTTCTGGAGGAAGAGTTTTAGTTCTATTTTAAAGCCATTTGTTTGTGTGATGTTTCATAAGTTTAAGGGAAGGTTGCTCCAGGTTTTTGTTATGGATGATTTATAAAGATTACCTATGTTCATTTTTGGTGTACATCTTTTAAGAAGCAGTTTCTCTGAACTGAGTAGGGGAAGGGGGGGGAATAGTAGGAAGTTAGATTGGTGAGAGAGGGACAAGCAGTGGGTTTATTAAGTATGAGGTGGGTTAAGTGTATTTGGGCTAGTTTTAGATTGTGGAAGAATTCAAGCCATTTTATTCTGTGGAGAGCTGTGCAATGGTGAGTAGGATTTGGTAAGTTGTCTGCAAATTTGGCAATGCTATTATAGGTTTGTTCTAGCTTGGACAGTAGGCAGGATATGAGGTTAGTAAGGACTGGTGATCCATAGAGGAGGCTGGGAAGGAGATAGGCTTGAGCTAGGGTGTGTTTGGATTCAGCAGGGAGGAATTTTGAGTTACAGTAACGCAAGACAAGTTTTTGGTTAGTTTTCTTTATTGCATGGTGTATGTGAAAATCACATTTTAACTGGTCATCAATAGTCATTCCAAGCAGTTTTGTGTTGGTGTCTACATTTATGATGGTATTGTTCAGTGAGGAGATAGAAAAGGTAGTCTTAAGGTGGTCATTATTTTTGGGGAAAAAGAGGAGTAGCTAAGTCTTTTTGGGGTTCAGGATAAGCTGGTTATCACTTAGCCACTTTTCAACAAGAAGGAAAGATTGTAGTTTGTGTCTGAAGTTGTGATACTGAGTTGGATGAAGTAATCAGGGTGGAGTAGCCGGCATACCACATGTGGGTGGGGGGGGGGGGAGTGGAGGTCATTAACAAAGATGTTGAAGAGAGGAGGTCCAATAATAGAGCCTTGTGGTATGCCTGTGTAAATGGGTAGGAAAGAAGAGCAGGATAATTGCCATCTGACAGATTGAAGCCTGTCAGTCATATAACTGGAAAACCATAAGAGAGTTGAGCTGGATAGATTAAAGTTAGTTAATTTAGTCAGTAGTTTGGGTTGTAATACCATGCCAAATGACTTAGATACATTTAGGAACAGACATGAGACTAGATTATTGTTGTTCCTAGCTTTAGCGATGGAGTGGATGAAGGGCTGTAGAGGTGCTGTGGTAAGGCCGGAAAACCATGTTGGGTGGAGGTGAGGAGGTTGTTTTGGAGGACGGAGCTTAATATTCGGATGTGAATGCATTTTTCTAAAATCTTGGATAGTGGGGAATGTATAGCTATAGGTCTGCAGTTAGAGGGATCATTGGAGTTTCCTCCTTTGTGAAGGGGGATAGTGTAGAAGGATTTCTAGATTTTGGGTACTGTAGCTTCTTTACTAGATCAATTAATGAGACTTGAGACAGGATAGGTGATGGAGTTTACTGCAAGTCTGAGGAATTGAGGAGGATGCCTGTTGGCAGCGGGAGAACAGGGTTTTAGTTTGAGAAGTAGAGACTTTATGTAGGAAGTATTTACAGGGTTGAGAGAGAAACTTGTGTTATAGTTTTTTTGGTATGGAAGTTGTACCTTGGTGGGAATTTAGGTTTGTATTAGTTCATTTGTTTATAGAGTCAATAAAGAATTTATTGAGGAGAGAGGCTGTCTCTTGGTTGGAGAGGTTAGGGTAGAGATTGGGAGTTTGAGGTTTACCAGGGTGGAGGATAGAGTTAATACTTCTCCAGAAATTTTTGGGGTTTGATTGGGTATTGGTCTGTGTGTTAGTGTAGTAGTTCTTTTTATCATTGTAAACTTGTTTCTTGGTATGGTTCTTGAGCTCTTTAAATAATTGGAGGTGGTAGGGGGATTTTCTTTTAAGCCACATTTTCCAGGCATTGTCTCTTTCATGCATTAGATGATGGGTGCCTTTACTGAGCCAGGGGGTGTAGTTAGACTTTATTCTTATTTTATGGGGGGGCAATTGAGTCCAGGGTGTTTAAGAAGATGTGGTTAAATGTAAGTACAGCATTTTCAAGAGGAAGAGAGTTCAAGACAGACCAGTTGATGGCAGAAAGATTGTCATTGAGAGTGGAGGGTTTGAAGTCTGAGTTTATGGCAGAATTTGTAAAGGTGTCATTTTGGCTGTTGGGGAGGATATCTTTGTATATGGATGGGTAGGTGGTCACTTAGGGCATCAGGAAGTGTAGTGGGGTTGTGATAGAGTTGGGGGTAGTTGCACAGGATCCAGTCAATTATTGTGCCTTGATTTTAGTACTTGGACAGTCGTGTGGGGTTGGAGATAAGTTGGTTGAAGCTGAACAAATTGATGCTTTGGACAGGGGAAAGGGTTTCGGGAGACTTCCAATCTATATTAACATCCCCTAGTAGTATAGTTTCATAGGGTAGGTTTAGGAAGAGCCAAGAAAGTATATTTTCAAGAATCTGGATGTTCTTGCCAGGAGGAATATAAACAGTGGCAATGGCAAGCTTTTTGTGCTCATTAAGGTGGTAGTTAACTAATAAGATTTCTGCTGGGTGAAAATCAAGCAGGTTTATAGGGATGGGGAGAGTGAGAGGTGTTGTGAGTATAGAACTGCCACACCTCCAACTTTTATCGAGGTTCTATCTAGATGTTGTAGCCTGGGGGTAAGATATCAGAATTTTAAATATGGGGTTTGAGCCAGATTACTGTTAGTACTAGTCGGTATGGGGAATATTGGGAGATCCATGCATGAAGGTCAGTGATTTTATTAAGAAGGCTTTGAATGTTAGCTATTATGGATAGGTGTTTGGAAGAATGGGGAGTAGAAGAGTAGGGTGATGGGTGTGTGTTGTGTGTGGGAGTGGTAGGTTGTTGTGTAGAAGAGTTGATTTTTAGGGATTGGGTAGGGCAAAGCAGGGTAGGCCCTGGTTTAGGGAGGATATCACCTGCTTGTAGGAGGATGATAGGTTTTAAGTTGTGTTTTGGAGGAAAATATTTTTTTGAGATGTGTGAACGTTTAATTGTAATGCAATGGGAGGGAGATTGCTGGAGTATTTTAAAATGGAAAAAGTAAGAGATAGTTGAGTTATAAAGTGAAGAAGATATGGTATAAAATGCTTTGTTTGAAAGAGAATTATAAGCACAAGAGGAGAAAGGTGTTGATTTGCAATATTGAAAGTTAGGATGGTAAGAAGTAAGGGTAGAGTGTAGTAGAAGTGATGTAATTATGAGATTGGTGAGCCTGGTAAGGGTGGTAGGCAGAGGAAGGTATTAAAATGAGTAAGAGTAAGACTGGAGGAGGTGGAATAGTTTATCTGAGAGAAAGATAGAAGCGGATGGGTAAGTGGGAAGATGAAATTTGTAATAGGAAACTGATGTTTGTTGAAAGGTAGGAGGGGATACTTGTGAGGTGTGTTATTGAGTGTGGTGTGATTGGATGGTTAGGGGGTGGAGACAAGATGGCTTAAGAATAAATGCAGGGTATGTGGGGGTGAGTGGGAATTGGGGGTAGGGTAGGGGAGCAGGATGACACCAGCAGCAGAAAACTATCAGAAAAACAATCTAGGTGTCCAGAGGACCACCTGTGTGTAGCCAGTATCAGTAACCCAAGAAGAATAGCACAGAAATGGATAATGTCCAAAAAGGCAGGCTACCCTAAACAACACAAAAAGTGGAGAGAGTTACTCATCTGGTAGCTAAAGCTAAAAGGAAACAATTGAGATAGCAATTGGTTAAGCTAAGCGTGGCAGGATGAAATTGAGCCATGGTGCTAAGGCAAGGGGCATACTAGAAGGAACTTCTGGTAGCGTGCTCACCCAGAGCAAAGTACAAATGATTAATAACAATGCTTAACTTTTGTATTACAGCAAGTTGGTATGAAAGTCAATGACATACATTCACTAGAAACTTGCACCAGAGAGAGCCGTTAGTCAGTTGCAGCCATAAGCCGTGATACCAGGCACTCCCGCATTGCTATTTATATTATAGTGTCTTTAAAGTCTCTATACTGTATATAGCCTATAAAATGTCATTATGGTGATTGAAATATGGCATATTATCATGGTATCATTGTTGAATATTTAGCTGCTATTAAAAAGTACCTTACTCAATCTGTTGACTTTCAAACAAAGCACGTGATCTACTTACACCCCTTCCACTTCTACTGGTTTCTGTCATTCACCTTTTGTAGTCCGTCCCCTGTTTGCCCTCTTTTTCTTCTTACTGGCCTCCTCACTATTTATACCATTCTGCTGTATGCCTTCTTTAAATGGCAGTGCTAGACTGAAGTGAAGCAAAGGAATGTTAAGGACTGCTCCCTTGCACTCATGTGTTTAGCAGGCAATACTGCCATGTTCTTCTCTCATCCACTCATTGCTGTCTCCTCTATTCATAAACATGCACCTCAAAAATTCTTGTATTACTGTAGAACAAAATCTTGAGCATACCCTATGTAAATGTGCTCTCCGTCTTTTGGCTTTACTATTTCAAGTGACTGATTATTGAAGTTGTGTTTCACCACATTTCCTTAGAATGACTTTTTATGATCCAACATCAGATTTATTTGGTTTTCTAACAAATGTAAACCACATAAGTATTGTATTCTTGAACCAGAGCACATAATGTCTATGTCAATTTATATGTTGGCCGTAAAAATGCCATGTGTACTACATCAAATTTGAGACTTTTTTCATCCACAGAAATTCTGTGCCTCTGACCAGAGCAAAGTACAAGACATTCATTTGGGTGTTTGGTGCCTGAAATGGATAACTTAACAATGATTTTAACTTTTATAGGATCACCCTGCATTTATAGTCACCTCTTTTACTATCTTGTTATTAACCAACATAATTCTTAAAGTTGCCATGTTTAAACAACCAAGAGATGGTTAAGATGCATGCCTTCAGAAGAAAAAGCATGGATGATTTCTAATACAAACAAATATTCATGAAAAAAGTGGTTCAGACAGTTGCCCATGACTACACTTCCCTGTAATAAAAAGCCATGAGTGCAATTTATGTGCCAAAGCATTTTTCTGGTGAATATGCAATATGTTTCCATTCATTTTAAATCAGTGGATAATGGATAATGGGCATTTTTTATTTTTGTTATCATATAGCCCTTCTAAAACTAACTAATATACCCACCCTTGGTTTGAATAGGCTGTTCAGGCAATTAATAGTAATACCTGTACCACTGATAGAGTGACCTTTTCATCTTTATTTTCCAAGAATACTGAATACTTAAGTTTCATAAATTTATCATGTACTTAAAAATTATTAAGTTACCAAGCTAAAATTCTGTATTTTTCAGTCAGGGAAACAGGAATGACTAATGTTTCAGTCAGGATTTTTATAATACATATTAAATAAAAAGGTACTACTTGCATTAGCATACTAATCAGAAAGCATTAATAAAAATAAATATAAGAATGTTATACAAGTCAAATTAATGGTAATTTACAGCTTGTTTTTCTACCAGGTTTTGCCATGTTGCCTGTGATGTTTTGCAGAAAGAATTTAAAAAAAGATGAATGCCAGTTTCAGATGAATAAACATAACATTTCTGTGGTCTCTTGATTTTAATACTTTAGACAAATTAATGCTAGCTTCAGATGAATAAATTGATTTCTGATACATGTTGAAGTTAACAATTTAGAATAATAAATCCATTTCAACTTAATACATTACTTATTAACAGTTTGTTAACATAAACAGTGTGAAGACATTTTTTTTCAAATAAACAAAATCAGATGATTTCTTTTCCTAGGAAGTTGAAGTTTATCGTTTTTTGTAAAATACTTTACATGTAACTGTTTTCCTGGAAAGGAACAGTAGTCTTAACTCCTTAATACCTCGCAACACCTACCCTAGATTCGTATTTTTGTTCTACTCTATCATATGGTCCTCTGTAAGAAGGTATCTTTTTTGTACTTTCAGAACACAATGTTCTATTTCCATTTTAAAAGATTTGTACTTGAAAATTTCTGACTTGCTTTCTATGAAAAGCTGATCAGCATAAACATTATCATCACCATCAATCCCCCTTTTTCCAGTTTTCTACATGGGGTCAGGGTGTCACGTCAACTGTCACCATCACTCTTATTTCATTGCTACTCTCCTACTTTGACAATTATAACTGACTGTCACAGGTCTTCTCTCAGACAATTTATTCTCCTCCTTGCTGAATGCCCTTGTTTCCTCTTGCCTTTTTCATGTCTATCCCAAAACTTCCTCACCGGTCATCTTCTGCTTTCCTGCACATGTGCCCAAACCATGCTAATCTGCTTTCTTTGTCCTTCTCTGTAATTGGAGCTACATAGGTTACTGCTCTTATGTCCTCATTTCTTCTTATGGCTCACAGTATGTATCCTGCCACCCATCTCAGGTTCCTCATTTCCATCACCTCCATCTTTGTCATGTTCTCTGCCTTCATTGCCCAGATTTCTGTACCACACAGAAGTACTAGTCATGCCACTATTTTGTACACCTTATTTTTCAGATTATGTTACATTATTCTGTCATACATTATCCCTGACAGTCTGTGCCATTTGGCTGCAGCCCCTGTCATTCTAGCTTTGGCCTCCTCATTCAGACTTCCCTTCTCCTCCAAACCCCTTCTAGATACCTGATGCTGTTAACCTGATCCACTATATTCCTTTCTATCCCAATTGTCAGCTTCTTCTCATTTCTCCATTTACTGTTACCAAAACTATCTTATAGTTTCATCCCATGCACCTTCAGTTTTGCATTCCATTCCCCTGCCATTTTCTGATGTTCTTTTTCAGAGTCTGTCTGTAATGCCACACTGTCTGTATACAGCAACTTTGTGGATCTGTTCCTTCTGACCTGTTTGTAAATGTAGTATATCACCAGAATGAAGAACAATGGCCTCAGAGCTGATTCTTGATGCACACCCACTCCCACTGGGAACCCCTCTGTAAGACTGAGCAATGTTCATACTTATGTGATTGTGCCCTTGTACATAACCTGCACTGATTCTAAAATTGTTTATGGGACCTCTAATTATTACAGGACTGCCCAAATCATATTTCTTGGGACTTTGTCATATGCTTTTGTGAAAGGCTGATATGACAAGCAAAAACATATGTGATGTTTGTAGTTTTGCTTCTAAAGTACTAACCACAACATTTCTGTTATTTACTTCAAGTGAACCTATTGATCACAACTATGATTCATATGTTGCATATATGATGTCATGCAGTATGCAATCTGTAGCTAAGTGCAAGTTAGTTTCACTTAAATTTTCTGCAAATTGGGAAACCACCCATTCCTTCCCTAAAACTGAAGTCCTTAAGGGAGCACTACATTTATTCACTCTATCTTTTCTTGACCATTAGTGGCATACATGCGCAGCCAACTGTTCATGTTAATTAGCATTCTAGTATATCAGATGTTGTTTTCTGATAGTTCAGTGTCTGAGGTTTCATCACTCAGAGAAAAAGCAAAAGATGAGTTTCCTGTGTTTTCTAAATACTCTCCCTTTCTTCAAGTATGTATGATGCTTGAGGTAGTTTAAACAGTGACAGGGAATAGGCAAATGGCCCCGTGTCTGGTGTGGTGCAGTGGAGCTCTAGAAATGACTGTTGCACAGTGTTCTGGTGAGTTAGGGGTACCTTAGGTCTTGCACAGTTTTCAAGTCATGTGCGATCCCACACATATTAATTGGACCACATGTTAAAGCTCATGTTCATTTGGATTCACCTTCCTCATTTAAAACCATTTAAACTGCTGTCATTATAGTCCATCAATGTACATGTACTTCTGTTATAGCCACTTAACTGTGTATGCTTTAAATGTCTAATTGTAGTAAAAATAGCCATATACAAGTATTTCAATTTGCTTTACACAAAAGCACACTACCACTGCAAAGAAAGACTGTTTGCTTTGTTTGATCAGTGCATCAAGAATCAGCAATTCTCATCCAAAGACATAATCTGTACCCAACAAGTATAGTTAATTGTTAACTATATACCTCAGATGTCTGGTCATTGCAAAAATAATATAAAAGGTAATCATGGACACAATAATGCATTTCAAGTTTGTTTCATATAAACAAACAACCCATGTATTCCAATTTATTTAATAGAAGTGTATACTAATCCTGTAAAGACAGACTTTTTAAACTGAGCAAACAAGAAGGTATGTTACTTTCATCCACAGACATTCCCTTCTCTCAACCAGCAATTATATTCTCTTTGCTGTTTAGATCTCATCTAACTGAAATAAAATAAATTACCACTCAACATCTTAGCAAAAGAATTAGGAACAAAGCCAAACAATAATGAGGGTCAGAGTCTCAAAATCATGAGCATACTTTAAATAATGCCCTTGGATACTTAGAGAAATGCTAGAATAACAGCTTTTGTCCTGTTGTGCATTTCCTGAAGGACACATGGTCTGGAAAATCAAATGTTTATCATCATTTAGTGACTGCAGTCCTCAAAAATGAAAACCTCATATTTTATGAGGATCATACCAAATATATTAGGAAAAGTCACATACAATCTGAAAAATCAGGGAGCGTTTCAAATTTATTTCACTCTGACAGTAGCCAGAGAATAAATATTCCAAATTAGTTCATACAAATGCACAATAGTCTTACAAAGACAGACTTTAAACTGACCATACAACAGTGGTGTAAGTTGCTTTCATCAGCACTCATCCTATTTATTTAGTGACTACAGTCTTCAGTAAATTACCAGATCCAAAATATGAGGCAAAATCAGAAATATATATTTTTTTAAATCAGATGCAGTTTCAACTTTGTTTGACATAAACAGCAACCGCATAATAAATATTCCAACTTATTTCACACGAATGCATTTAATTATGTAAAACCAGACTTCATGTAGATGAACAGCTGTACTTTAAAGTAAGCAAACAATAAGTTTCATTCATCTAAAGGCAGCCCACAAACTCCCTGTTTTAGTGACTGCAAATTTCACTGCCATCTCTGGTTGCCTGCCAGGATAAAAAACAATCTTCTTCTTCTTTCGCCTTTTCCCAGTTAGGGGTCTCCACAGCAGATCACCTGTCTGCTTATGATTGGCAGTAGAGTTTTATGGTGTTGAGTTGCCAGCCTGATGCCCAACCTTCCACAGAAGGCACACACATGCGCACACTCACAACGCTAACTGCTGCACCACCGTGTCGCCCACTCAGGATAAAAAACAATACTTACCTTATATTACCTTGATCCAATGCTGTACTTACAAACCAGAAGTCCACAGAGTCCAAATTTCTCTGTTATACTATTTAATATTCATGGACTTTCTGTTTATTTATTCCCCGTGATTCACAGAAAGGCAAGTAACAGAAAGCTGTGGCACATTGCAAATATTTGTTTATTTTTAAGTAAAGAAAAATAATCAATACCTAAAAATAAAATAATAAATAAAGCACCCCAAGGTGAAATGCATCACAGTCCCATTCTGTGGATTCTCATATTATAGGCACTGCAAGTAAACAAAAGTGAACACTCACAGTGTTTGTCATTTTATTCTTTTTAATAAAGCTAAACATATCTACTGAATGGTTGTTACGTTCAGCACATGAGCTAACTACAATGAATTAACAGTAAGGAGTTTTATAAAACTTTTCAGAAAGACTATTTTGTTGGCTAGCTATAGATCCTCCAACAGTCCCAAGTGACTGCACAAACTGCCCATGTTATAACCTGCCACTAACTGTAAAGTGTCATCACCACTGATATGCTGTGGTGGTGGTGATGTAAGGTCTTTTAGTTACTTTAGTTTAAGATGTTCTGCATGTACAGTCATGGAGAAATAATGTTTCCTTATAGATACCTTTTTCAATCTGGCATTCAGACTTTGTTTCAGCCTTTCTGTCCCTGTTTGACAGTTCCATGTGATGATTACATGTAACACCAAAGTAATTGAGAATATTTCATAAAGTGCATTTTAATTTAATTCTCTAGATGTGTGCCTTAGGAATCTTTCTGAGACATCCATGACAACTAAATACAGGATTCTTGATTCTGCTTTAGCAGTTGTCATTTCTGTAAAACTTTCAGCCCACTTAAAAAAATACTTAGAGAAAAAAAATGTGTTTCTATCTTTTGAAAACACAGTTGACTTGTTTTTCCATGCACATGGCCTTATATTATTTATTTTAATAAGAATTTAGCAATAGACATACTGAAGAGTTTAAATATGCTTAATTGTGTTATATATTTGTAGTAATTACTAATTATCAGCTATAGCAAATGCAGTACTCTTGATTCCTGGATGCCTGTCTTCTCATGATAAAAAAATGCAACTTCCCTTAATGACTTTTGAGGAGTCTCCCATGTGAACATTTTGTCCCAAAGTGTTTACTATTTCAGCCTTACATACAATTTATTTTATTTTATTTTTATTTTATTTTATTTTACATTTGTTAACCGGGATAGTCCGACTGGATACATGTCCATTTACAGCGGAGGCCCAGGGAGAAAATAAAATAAAACATTCAGATAATTTTATACTTTTTAGTACAACTTTGTAAGTCCATAGTTTGAGCTTTCTACCAGACAAATCCAAATGGCAGCTTTCTTTACATTTTTATCAGAAATATAATATATGGAATAGTTCATATTTCCTTTTGTTGCATATATCATGATGTTTAGAACCTCCTCAATAGCTAACAGACTTGTCTAATCATGTTTTGGTATTGTAGTTAAGTATTACATATCCAGTGAGCATTTTCCTTCCCCTTGTTTAAGAACTGTGTAACATTTTGTAAAGCCTACAATAACTGAACATTGAAATTACTTGTTCAGTCTGCCTATTTTATACATTTCACTGCTCTAACCTTAGTCATCTTTTGTGAACACACTGGGATTAATTTGTGCTGAATAAATTTTCAGTCTATGACAAGCAATGCCCTGATATTTAGCTTGCCCCAAGAAGCTGCCTCTAGCCATTTACATAAGTATCTCTCACCACACATTCATGCATCACGTCATCTTCTCCTCATAGCAAACAAACTATTTAACTGACCATGTCTGCATTTTCCATTCTTGCATTGCAACTGCAGCAATGACCACATCACAAGTGTTTGCCTTTAGGAGGTAGGTAACCAGTATATGTTGAATGTTCAATGCCATATTTTTCTAAATGCCAGTAGAGGCTTTGATATGAAAGGCATACATCAATGTTCTTATCTCTTTCTTACATAGTATATGTATCATTATTACTGAGAGTCGTTGCATGCTTTCCTATTTAATGTGTAATGTTTGAATTTTCTTAAATCGACATGCCATACTGTATTTTCTGTATTATTTGATTCTGAAAGAAATGTCTTTCTTAATAAGGAATCATAAGTTCTGTACTCTTTTGATTTTGTCTTCATTTCTATTCATCAATTTTCTGCCTGTTTTGGATTATAGTTTGCATGGTCTTATTTGGGATTACTTAACAGATGCTTTTGAAATTTTTTGAAATGTTGTATCTGGGGTAATCATCAATGTCCTTGCATTGATATTATCCCATTATTTAGTTTATGGTTTATTTGACTGAGGCCTATCAAACATTACTCAATGAATTGAAAATTCATGACATTCTTTTTTATCTGGAGGCAAAGCCCATCATCATTCAGTGGACTTCCCTCTTACATACACGTTATTAATATAATCATGTTCAAAGTTAGAAAATCTAAGGATAAATTATTTTATTTATTCTTTGTTGACTGGGTTAGTTTCACTAGACTAGTAGACTCTTTTTTAGTGAGACCTTAGTTGGTATTTCTGCTATTAAGAGAAGTTTGGCTGGGGCATCAGGGAATTTCCCCTATGATGAGAACAAGCATGTCTCCCATTCTTAGCACGGTGGGGGGGGGGTTGGGAGGAGACGTGTGAGTTTTGATATGATAGATGGCAATGTAGAAGCAGAGAGAGAGAGAGGAATGGATTTGGAGGATTTAGTGGATGTTTTTCAGAGATTTTTTGAAAATATGGTAAATGGTAAACGGAGGGAAAATCTAAGGAAAAAGAGATTCAGTTTCATATCCTCCAGTGGGGAGGGTTACAGGAGAGAATATAGAAGATGCTGGAGAAGGAAGGACCAAAGGGCAACCAAGAAATATTGTGTAGTGATACAATGGGTAGAATTCCGAAATGAAATGAGAAAGAAGAGGATATTATAGAAGAAACTGAGTCAGAAGGATGAAATCAGAAATAAAAAAGAAGCACATAAGTGAATATAGTAGCAGGAAGAAGTAATATAGAAGAAAGTAAATGGAGAAGTAAGGAAAGAAAGTACACAGTAAGAATACAAACAAAAGCTGATGAAGTATTAAATATATATGATTTGTGGGACAATGCAATTAAATAATTGTGTGCACAAGTGAAAGATATAAACATGTTGATTGCTTTTGGAAAATAGACTTTTGCAGATATTACTTTTGAAACAGGGGAAGGGATGACAAAGTTTGTACCACAGACTGAGATTATAAAAAGCAAAGTAAATGTACAGTGTAGAATGGATGTAGAAAAAGAATACTTGGAAAACCTTTAATGGAAAATGTGAGACTGTGAGTGATTTATAAACTTAAAAAATAAAAAAAAAAAGATGAAAGAGGATTATGGACTGGAGGGTGAGATTACATGGTTTGTTTAAAAATCAAAAATCAAAAATGAAAACTTAAAACAACTACGAAATGTAATGACTGTTGAAAGGAACATTTGTGTTTTGAGATATTGTGAGTAGCCAAAATCAAGCTGCTTTAAGGGTCTGAAGCACATTTAGTTGAACAATGTGAAAATAAAAGACATTGCACGCAAGGTGGGGAAAGAGAACTCATTGCAAATTGTTGTGCTGTTACAAGTTTTATATGTAAAAAGGTATTTTTTAGACAGATGGAAAGAAAATGTGAATGAAAAAATATACAACAAAATGTGCAACAAAATACTGTGGAAATAGAGGGAAGGCTGACTAAAGAAGTAAAACAACTTAAAAATGAAATGACAGATGATGTTGAGAAAGGAAAGGAAGAGTAAAATGAAGGGAAAATAAAAAATAGACAAGAAAAAGTAATTGTTTACAAAGAAAGTGACAGAATGAAGAAAGTGAGGAAAATGAATAAAATAGAACAGAATGAAAGAAACAAGTCTGTAGGAGAAAAAAGAAAGTATATGATAAAAGCATTAAAAGAAAGGAAAAGTATAACTGATAATGTGAGTATAATATCATTGAATGTAAATAGCATGGTTAATGCTGTTAAGGGGTTACTTGTGTATCAATGGTGTAAAGAAAAGACAGCTGATATTATATGTTTAAATGATGTGACAAATACAAAAAAAGAGAAAAGAGGACAATTAGCATATTTATGGGGAATTAAAATTGTAGAATGTTGATACTGAAGGATGTACTGGTTTAGCAATATTGGTTAAAATTCTCAAACTATGGTACTGGACCATGATATGAGGAAAGCAGTTAGACTATCTGAAGTGCATATAAGAATTATAGATAAACCAACAAGAATAATAACAATATATGCATATTCAGATAACTAAGGCAAGAGATATCTGAAATGCAAAAAAAATATGTTTCTATTAACACAGATATAGTGATGCTAGGAGATTTCAATTATAATATAAGGAAACAAAAAGGAAAAACTACTAGAGATATAATAAAGCTGGGAGAAGTGATATTGACAGGATGAATAAAAGTAGGGAAAGAAAAATATTTTATTTATATAAGAAGTAATGCAAACGCAGAAATCGATTTTATTATGGATTCAGATTCTGTGCAAGAAATCAAAACAGGAAAGATAAAAATAGATCTTTCAGATCATGAAGGTATATGTGCTGTTGTTGGAAGAAATGAAAAAGTGATTAGGGTAGGAAAATTGCTTAACATTTGAATGGGGTACATATTAAAACAATATTTGAAGAAGAAACAAAAATACTATGGGAAGATCATAAGACAATAAAGTGTTTATAAAGTAGTCAAATAATTGGTGTTTAGAATATAAAAGAAAGATTAAGGAAGCATGCATAGAACAGAAAAGAAATATTTAATAGAAAAGGTAAAAAAATAAAATATAGGAAAATAATGAAAGATATTTTGGAAAATATAGAGACAAACAATGTAATGTATGTGAAGATGGAAAGGAAATTCTATAAAGAAAATAAGAAAGGGATGCAGATACTTTAAGAATATAAGAATTACTAGTAAAAAATAAGAAAAAAGAAATGATGCCTGTTTAAGTAAAAAAAGTAGATTTGGTAATAGAAAATATTAATTTAAATAATGATAAGAAGATAATACATCAAGATAAGAGAAAAAAGATGTGCTCACGTATATAAATTAAAATTTTAAGGAAGATAGACTATATAAGAAAAGAGAATGGAGAGTGGAGAGGTTGAATGAGAAAGAAAATGAAATGTTAACAAAAGGAATAACTATGGAAGAAATAAAGCTGGCATTAAAAAGTTAATGAAAATTCAATAACAGTCCAGAAGAACAAAACATATCTGAATAATTTAATGAATGGATGGAAGAAACATCAGTAAAACAAGATATTAATAAAGCAGCAACTAAGTTGATATGGGAATTGGGGGATAAAGTGGAATTGGATAAATGGAAATCAGTAACTTTGATGAATAATCATTATTATATTTTTATCAAAATAATAGAAACAAGAATGCGAAAAATATGTACTTAAGTTTGGAAAAAAAGCATATTTGATATAAAAAGATAGGTAAATGTTATGTTAATAATTATTAAAAAGATAGTGTAATATTACAGAAAAAATATGTAAGAATGATAGGATGTGATGTAAAAACAGCATATGATAATATACAAAGAAAACAATTACCAGATATTATGGAAGAATACAAAATAAATAAAAAAAATTAGATTATGTAAAACTGGATAGAAAATAACTGTACTGGAGTAATGGCTGGAATATAGGAAAAATGCACTCACAAAAGGTGTTTTAAAAATGTCTAATATGCTTTGGTCATGAATGCAATTATAGGAGAAGTGAGAAATTGTATGGACAGTGCTATAAATAACTATCATGGAGAAATATGAATACCTTTAGTTATGAATTATGCAAACTATGTGATTATTGCAAAAATATTTATTGCATTGCAGACGCATTTAAAAAGTAGAAGAGTGTTTAAATCATGTAGGTTTACAGATAAATGAAGGAATAATGGATTAGGAGAAGAACATCAGAAAATAGAAACTGAATTTAATAATACAGAAATAGAAATTTTGAGAATAAGATGTGGAGGTTATATAAAGAGATAAAAGAACAATGAAGTAAAATATTGCAGGAAATATAAAATTTCAGTAATTTTTGAAAAACATTTTGCGTTGAGTTTAAAAAGAAAGTATATCTTATAAATTCAGTAGTATTAGGAAAATTGTGTTATGTAGGATGTACGATGTTTTTTTCCCCAATGGAATGGATTAAGAATTAGTAGAAATAATATTGTCTATATGACTGAGATCAATACTGAATCCAATAAAATGAGAAATTATTTATACTAAAGAGGAAAGGGGAGGATTTAACTTAAAAATTCAAATAGTGCATTTGACACCATTGTCTTTGCAATGGATATAAAGTTTAAGAAATATAGTGAATGACAAGAAGGCAATAAAATTTATAAATGAAAAATATGAAAGTCCCTTAGAAGGACATACACTAAATAAAAGAATAAGAGTCATGAGAAAAAGAGAAATTAAGAAATGAGGAGAAGAATAAATGAATGGAACATGAATAGAAGTAGTACGGAACAAAAGAGAAAGATGGTATGAGAAAGTTGTGTTGGTATTCTTTTATGTTAATCCATGTGAAAGTGTAGGTGAAAAAAATAAAGAAGCTATAAAAGAGAAAAAAGAATGTTTTAAAGAATGGGAGTGAGGAAAGGATTTTATATGAAGATTAATGTTAAGAAAGTTACCAGTGAAGGGAGAAATAAAGTGCAAGATTTTAGGGCAAAGAAAGCATATTAAGTCTGATGAAATAGAGACTATGGAAAATGTACTATTTGTGTGTGAATAGTTTAAAATGTTTGGAAAATAATGAGAAAAAAGAAACATTTTGAAGGATTAGGGAAAAATAAACATGGAAAATGTAATCTATGGGTATTTTGGAGATTAGTGTAAAAGATTGTATATAAAAAACATAAAATGAGTATGGCAATAATTTATAAATTTATTTATTTATTTATTTATTTGTAGTTTGTTTGCCAGGATAGTCCATTGTGCCACTGGGGCCCATTTTCAATGGAGTCCTGGGGAGAAAAGCTCCAGAAAGAAAAATACAAATCGATAATGAGAGGAAGTACAAATGCAAATACAATGAAAGGAAACCAAATACATGAAATAAATTTCAGATAAGACAGTTATACATAGTTGTGTACACACACACACACACTCACACACACACACACATGCACGCATGCACAAACACACACACACACACACACACACATATATATATATATATATATATATATATATATATATATATATATATAGTTGTATATAGTTATACAATGTATACAATACATTTTGGATAGGTTATTTTCAGATAACACAATTCAGTTAAGACAGGTGCATAATAATTTGGTCAGTTCATGGTATGAGTCACATTGCTTAACATGTTAAAATACAATATATTTTTTTTTTTTTTACAGAATAGTATTAACAATTGGGATAGGTTTGTAATAGTTAATGGATTCATTGAGATATTTGGCAAAAATGTAGTAAATGAAGTAGGTAGTAAATATGTGGTGAATGAGTATAAACACAATTAAGAAGTGTGTACAGTCAGTGTTAGGTAGGATGGGAGCAAGAACATATCCATCTTGAAGCAAGGTGGGAGTACAGTGAGGTTTTGAACAGGGGGAGACTATTGGTGGTGCGAATGGAGGGAGGGAGAGAGTTCTAGAGGTGAGCAAGAGAGAAGGACATTAGTTGATTCTCTGTTGGATGTGCTGGCTTGTGTATTTTAATTAGGTTTTGGGAGTTGGATCTTAAGAGTCTTCCTGGTTTGTGCATTACAAATGTATTTGCAAGGGAGGGACAAAGGGATGGGTTTTGTATGAGCTTATGCGCTTGAATGAGTTGGGTATATGTGAGGAGGTTTTGTAGTTGTAGTCAATTCAATTAGTGAAGGGAATTGCAGTGATGTGTAGCGGCTCTATGTCCTGCTGCAAATTTGGATATCTTATTGTAGCAGGTTGAGAGGTTTGATATGATGGAAGCTTGTAGGTTGGTAGGGATGGATGCACCATATAAGAGGGATGGGATAAGGTATGTGTTGGCTAATGTTACCACGGTGGTGAGTGAGAGAAAGGGTTTGTTGCGGTATAGCATACCTAGTTTTTGGTGAGTCTTTTTAATATTTGATTGCAGATGTTTGTCGAATTTTAGCTGATTATCAATAATAACACCAAGAAGTTTTGTTTCTGAGACAAGTTCTAGGGTAGTTTTTTTTTGCTAGTTATTATGAAGGGTTGTGTGTTTAGGGGAGAGGTTTTGGAGGTGTAGCATAACATGAGTTTTGTTTTGGTAGCATTGAGGGCTAGATGGTTATCGAGCATCCATTGTTTGGTGGCAGAGAAAGCAGCTTGAGTTAATCTATTAAGAGTTGTAAGGGAAGGGGAGAGGCAGATTATTGTAGATTTGTCAGCGTATTGTACGAGGCTGGACTGAGGGATGGCATGATGGAAATCATTTATGAATATATTAAACAGTAGGGGGCCTAGTATAGATCCCTGGGGGATGCCTGTGGATGTATTAAGGAAGGGTAATATAGCTTTTTTCCATTTAACTGCTTGTTGCCTGTTAGTGAGGTAGCTTGAGAACCACTGGCTAGAGGTAGGGCTTATGTTAAGTTTAGAGAGCTTGGTTAGAAGCAGGTTGTGGGAAATGGTGTTGAATGCCTTAGAGAGGTCAAGCAAAAGAGTAGATACAATGTGGCCAGAGTCACGAGCTTTGTTGATTATTTTAAAACACGACAATAAGAAGAAAGGAGATGTTATTTACTAAAAAAAAAGGAAATGACGGGGAAAATAAGTATGTGGTTTTGGAACAAAGAGTGGGGGGGGGGTTAAATGTCCACTGCAAAACTTTGACAAACAAAACATCAGCACATTACCATGCATGCACTGAGAAAGAATCTAGGTGTGTGCAACTTTAAAACATTAATTTTTTGCAGGAGGGCAAGCCCCCCTCACCATACCCCTCCCCCTATTTATATATACTAACTTTGACATTGCACATTTCCCATGGAAAGGGAAAATTCCCCTGCTCAAGGATTGTTGATCTCACACACCTGTCAACCATTTGTTGACCAAATTTAGTTGATAAAACAGATGTTGACAAACACACACACACACACACACACACACACACACACACACACACACACACACACACACACACACACACACACACACACACACACACACACACACATATGATGTTAAAGTTATATGATTATATGGAAAGAAGATAGTGTTTTTCTTTATTTTAATAAAGCACCCCTACTGCTTTGATAGGTGCTTGAGCTATCACCAACTCAAGCAGATGAGGCCTCATTTTAACATTTTGTTTAAAAGACAACACTTTCAGGAGTGCAGCAACTCTGTTATGATGTACTACTGTGTCACCAACTGATCTACATTATATAGGAATAGAACCTATCACTTTCTGAACCAAAGGCAAGTGTGCTCTCTCTTGCATCATTGACAGTGCACTGATATATATCATATTATGCAAAATATCAGTGGTTTTCTATCTGATGAGTCAGGCTTGGTGGATTAAGTTTTGTTGAAAAGCAGGGCTACTCACTTTTTCCCTAGGCCTGAGAACTTCTTTTTCTGAGAACTGTTGAGAATTGCCAGAATTGTTTTGATCCTTACATATTGAATAGATGTTCTTTTTTTCTTCTGTGGCTGTGCTAGCAATGTTAACATCTTGCCAGCATAGCTTTATCATTTCTTGTTTAATTGTGAACCCTGCTCATTCCAATATAGGAACTATTTCTGCCAGAGCTCATACTTTCTGGCTGTAGCAAATTCTGTAGTAGTCCAAAATAATAGTCTGGCTGTTGCAAACTCTGCATCAGTGCACTGATGAGACCAGTGGGCAAAACCAGTTTGCAGAGTTTGTTACAGCCAGACCACCACTTTGGATTGTAGAATCTGTTACTGCTAGACCATTATTTTGTATCATTTTGGATTATTATTGCAGAATTTGTCACAGCCAAACTGCTAGGCCTGTCAAATTTGTTATAGCCTGCTGAGTTTGCTACAGCTAGACTATTATTTTAGACAACCACAGAATTTGCTACAGCCAGACTATTATTTTGGACAACCACAGAATATGCTACAGCTAGTTTATCAAGCCTGCAGTGTTTGTCACGGCCAAACTGCTAGGCTTGCTGTATTTGTTACAGCCTGCTGAATTGCAGAGTTTATTACAGTCAGACTATTATTTTGGACTATTACAGAGTTTCCTACAGCCAGACTGTCAAACCTGCAGCATATGTTACAGCCTGGCTAGTTTGTTATAAAATAAAAGCCATTGTTTGGGATTATTTCAGCATCAGTCGTTCTTTATTTGCTGTGGATACCACCCTGTGGGGCACGTTTTTATCATGAAAATGGCAAATATTGTAAATGCTGGATTTATTTGTTTGTGACATATACGTATATATATATATATATATATATATATATATATATATATATATATATATATATATATATATATATTTGTGTGTGTGTGTGTGTGTGTGTTTGTGTGTGCAGAGTCATTAAAGGTGATTCCTGACATAGAGAAATGGCAGGTCTGAAATTTGCATTGTCAGAACTCTACAAAAACGGACTACCAGACATGTCTCTTGCAGAACTCTTGTCAACTCTCTTTCTGGGTTCCGAATGCTAGGGACTTTTAATATTTAGTATTTTCCAATATTTTTGACTTTCAACGAAAAGAGATTCAGATCATCCATTTTGGTATGTCAGGAATCGACCTTGCCAATTTGTGTAGGTGATAGTATGCGTGTGCGTGTGTGTGTGTGTGGGGGGGGTGTATATATAACATACATAAAACAAAATAATGCATGAAATCTATCTTACAATACTGTATACCTTTCAAATGTGTACTATATTATATACAGGTGGATTTACTGAAAGAGAAGCATTTAATCTGATTAGATCAAAATGCATCCTAAAATCAGGCACACTATTTAGTCACTATATTGAGCTGTTTTATTTTTATTCAGTGTTCTCAAGCTTGATCATCAATGTACAAGACTCTGAAGAATATAATCCCCTAAACTGCTTGTAGAACTGATATCACTTGCAATCAGAATTAGTAAAGTGATGTTAAAGTGAGACAGACTATAATTGCAAGGAGGCATTTTCCTTTTGAGCATGTGGTGAGTATTCTAAAGCTCTGTTATGTTAGATAATTCACTTGAGTATTAGCGGTTAGATAATTGAACATCAGACAAGTATTGTTTTTAACTAATTATTTCATATTTCTTCAGTAGTTTTACATGACAAAATCTTGAACTGGATACTGTTTTTGCTGTGTTGTATAACTGACAGAATCTTGAACTGGATACTGTTTATGCTGTTTTGCATAACCAGTCATAATTCCTGGAAGACTACTTTACTTTGACAGATCTAAATGATGCTTAGTTTTGTCTGCATCCATCCTTGTTCTTTTCGTTTTTGTAACAAAGAACATTTTTTGATGCTCTGTAATAGTGAAACCTCTGTGTCTCCATATCCTTGCAACACTTCAGTACTTTTCAAACTGAGAAGTTCTAGCAAAAGAAATGTATTAGGTGGTTTTGCCTTTTGAGACATTTTACATTAATGGTTGGGCTGGAGAATGACTCATCAGCTGTTTGCTCATGCTAACCTGCTTCACCCTGGACTCCAACATATCAGACATGACTACACTTCTGATACCTATACCACCAGGCATATGACTACTCTTTATTCTGTTGTAGTACTTCAGATAACTTTGGTTTTATGATTTATAGGTTCATAGCTGAGTGCTAGGCTAGTTGCTGTTGTGGGCCATTTTAAGCCTAGACAGTTTCCCTTTTGGTGTGTGAATTAACCTATCCCGTTTGGTGTTAGAGTGTATTTACTCACTCCATGGTCGATAATTATACATTACCTCTAGTGCGAAAAACTGGGAACTGCCTCTGTCCATTAAAAGTATACAGGAGATGATCCAGGGTAAATTTTCTGTTTCTCATTCATAGAGTCAAGCTGCTCTTGAACATGAACAGGCATAAACTTTGTTCTATATGGACGGCAAGTCTGTTCCAGAGCGGCTGTATCCTCTGTCCCTACAAACTGTTCTGTTGATGTTGCAGAAGAAGTTTAGATCCCTAGACCTAGTACTTCCGATGCCATTTGACTTGTTGATGTGCAGTAAATCCATCAGTAATGGGTCAGAGGAAGCCTTGTATGCCAGACACAGGTCATCTCTTAGCAGTCTGTAAGATACCGAGTATAATAACAAGGTTTAAGTCAGTCCATGTAGGACATATTGTTTAGGCCTTGTATCATGTTAGCAAGGTATGTCTATGGGTGTTCCAGCTGTTTCATGTGTCTGGACAGACATGCCAAAGGGAGCATTATACTCAATGATTGCACTAATAACAGCTGTATAAAGGGGAACAATGACATACCTAGATCTAAACACAAGCCCTTTGTTTATAGGTTGTGCATTATAGAAGGACTTTCTTATGATAATGAATACATGTTTATTGAAAGTTAGGTTACTGTCCACATATATTTCCAAATCCCAATAGAGTGAGTCATCTCTTAGGGATGTGCTGACAGTGTAGTAGTTCCCTGGGGTAGATGACTTCTCTAAGGATACAATAATGTATTTTTTGGCATTTAGTTTCAGTCAGTGATTTTGGCGCCAGTTATTTATTTGGGACAAACCTTCTTGCAGGATGGCTAAGTAATGCAGGGATTCCATGACTGCTCCTAGCTTGCAGTCATCTGCAAAGTTAGTCAGCCAGAGTAATTTGGCATTGGCTTTTATTTCAAAGAAGTAAATGCCAAACAGCAGAGCTCCCAGTACAGAACCTTGGAGGACTCCACTGGTGACTAATCTCCTTAAACCGTTTGTCTGGGTAAATATTTTTCATGTGGGCAGTTGCTGTTTTACCTGTCAGATAAGGGAAAATAGTGTTAGTCTAATATTAAATGTGCTATTAACTTTCTTTCCGCCAGTTGTTGTCTTGTTGATTTTTATTGTTTCATCACATTGCTTTAAATGTAGCAATGTTACACTGCTGCATGTTGCTTTGCATGCAAGAACTCATTAACCCGTGATACACAGTAGCCAGTAAGTGGCTGCTCCACAATTATAGACTACTACATTGTTAAGCTTCTAAGACAATCTGCATGAAAACTGATTAAACTCTGCCATTTATTATTACCTGATTAGCTTTTTGTATTTTTGTGCCATATCTCACTATATTGTACTGTCAACATTGATAGGATTTACCCATTTTCTTTTAACAGTGCTGCCATCTTGTACTGAGAACATTAAAACTCTTTGTCTCAAAATGTCCATTTTATACCACAGACTATCCTTGCTATATCATGCTCTGTCAACTAAGTATTTAGTGATTACTTTAGTTTAAGTTACGTTTACGTTATTAAAGAGAATAATGGAGGGCTGAATGCAACACAAGGTAGTGTTCCTGCTGAAGACATGATTTCATTTGTCAACACGTGGAAAGTTCTATAACAAAGATAAGTTTTGATCCATTTTCAAGGTCCTGTTCCAAAAATTATTATTTGTAGTTTATACAGTAGGACTTTGTGATTAACTGTTTTGAACGCTTGGGTCATGTCTAAAAATAAGAATGGAGTGATTTGTTTTTTTTTTGTATACATTATTCTATATGTTATTAGTTACTGAGTACGTTGCAACCAGCGTATTCATTTTTTAAGTCAAGCTGTGTGCTGGATAACAGTCCACAGTCATTAATTTGATCAAAGATTTGTTTACTGGCGTCTCACATATCTTAACTAGGAAGCATTAGCATATTTTGGGTATAGAGTGTTTGGATAAGTTGGCATATTGTTGTTTAGAAATGATAATATGATTATAAGTTTGAATTCACAGAGTACAATTCCTGATGTTAGTGAAAGATTATATATGACTACTAAAGGTTTGTGTACTATTTTAATGCTAGCCTTAGGAACTATGAATGTATTTATGAATATATTTTGCTAAAAGAGGCATCCGTTTTGCCTTTTTTCCTGATAGTTTCTTTATGTGTTTGGAAATTATTTCATAAAATCAAAGTAGGACACATACTGTATCCTGTTGTAGATTTGTTTGTGCCATGCTATGGATGGTCATTTGAGGAAGTGCATTCTGCATATTTAAAGCTTGTTTTGTTAAATCAGTTAGTAAATTTAATAGGTAGATTCTGAGTATGCTGAAGGGAAAGATGTCTTTTGCTGGGACAGACTAGTTTCAATTTTAGTGGTTATGCGGGTTGTCAGATCTTTAACAGTTGTCCAAAATTGTTTTGGACAAGTTAGGAAGGATAACTTTTTTTGTTGTAGGTAGTTCCCTTTATAAGAGTTTATAGAAATGCTGTACTCATATAGAATCATAGAATGTAAATGTAAATGGACCCAGTGACCATTTATGCCTTTCAAGTATCTAGCCTTACCATTTTCCTCCTTTTTCAAGAAGCAACAGACCAGTCATCCCAGGGGTGTAGTTGTGGATACCCATCCAGTTGTCAGACTCCATTTTGAAGGAAGAAAATGTGCCACATTGCTTAATTTATAGTGGATGCTTGTTTCAGAAAAGGATTAAGCATTACATACTAAAGCTATCTCTCCACCATGTTTTGTTTCCTTGGTGAAATAAGTTTAGGTCCTTGGTTCTAGTGTTAGTGGGTCTGATTGATTTGGGAAGATATAAGTGATCTTGGATTACTGGATCTGTCATGCCCAGAATGGCTAGGTATAGATCACTTGTAATGAGTCTACATGACTGAATAAAGGGATAATGTTCCTTGCCTCTCTTGGAAGCTCTTGTCTTTTAAACCTGTGATCTTTTTAGTTTGGAACCTTTGGGATCTTAATAGTTGCTTCATATACCTAGTAAGATTCACTGCAAAATGATTATTGTATTCATCAATAGGTCTGATCAATACCGAATACAGTGGGGTGAAAACATCCTTAGATCTGGAATCAGCTGCACCAAATAAAAAGATTTCCTAACCACTGTTGCAAAATGATGGTCAAAGGCAAGGAAATTATCAGCCCGCATTCCAAAGTCTCTCACTACACTTTCTGCTGCTAAGAGTCAAGCCTTATAAGATACTCAACTTCTTCTTCCGCTTTTCCCGGTTAGGGGTCATCACAGTGGCTCACCTGTCAGCTCATGATTGGCAGTGGAGTTTTTTACAGTGTCAAGTTGCCAGGCCGGAGCCCAACCTTCCACAAAAGGCACACACATGCACACACACACAGACACACACACACACACACACACTCACACCTAGGGCCAATTTAGAGTGTCCAATCCACCTGCAGCATGTCTTTGGGATGTGGGAGGAAACTGGAGCACCCAGAAGAAACCCACAGGGAGGACATGCAGACTCTACACAGAAGGCACCCCAGCCAAGGATTGAACCGGAGAACCTCTTGTTGTGAGGCGACAATGCTAACCAATGCACCACCGTGGCCACCCCTTATAAGATATTCAATATCATAGTTAATTAGGTCAGTTATGATACATTACAAAATATTCAATATCATAGTTAATTAGGTCAGTTATGATACATTATAAAATATTAAATATCAGAGTTAATTAGGTCAGTTATGATACATTACAAAATATTCAATATCAGAGTTAATTAGGTCAGTTATGATACATTACAAAATATTCAATATCATAGTTAATTAGGTCAGTTATGATACATTCCACAGATCCTCAATAATGTTGTCCAGCTATCACAGAAATTACTTCAGCATGATTGAAGCATTAAATATCAAACCATGTATGTTCTTACTAGGGGATGTCAATTACTTAAGCATTTATTGGAGTACTTATGCTCAGCATTTCCTAGGCTTCACTAATTCCCTTGCACTGAAACAACTTGCATAACTAATATCCTTGTACTGATCCTTTTAAACTTAACCCTTGCTGCACCACCCTGCATCTTCACATTCCTAGTTAAATCCGACAACAAATTAGCCAGCTGTTTTGTCAGGCCTAGTATTACCTCCCCACCATCAAATTAGGCCATCGTTAGGGACTTATTCAAGGAAAATAAATGGGAACTTGTAGAAGAAATTCCCAAAAATCCTTTGCAAATGGACTCAGCTGAAAGGCTGCCACATTCACCTCTGACATTTACAAGCACCTGAACAGTTACATAGAAAATTCACTACCCACCTGCCCTAAGTATAATGTTATAATCAGGATTATACAACAACCCCCCATTAATATTCCAAGACTTGCACGCTTATTGGTCAGCGTGCACATTGTAAATTAGACTTATACTAATGGAAAAAGGTCCGGTCACCCGGACATTTTCTATTAGTATAAGTCTTTTTTTTTGTTGGACAGCAACAGAGAATGGAAGAGCTCGGTTGCTGTTATCTCGCTATGTTAAATGAGTTTAACATAGAGAGATACCTTAAAAGAAAGCAATGGAGATCTTCCTTTCTCAGTTGCTTCCACACACAGTTTTGATGTACTGCATAACCATACGCATGTGCAGTACATCAGATCTGCCACAGAATTCTGGACAGCTGTGGAAGGGCAGCAAGGAGGCATTATACAATGCCATTATTTAAGAAAAGTAAGCATTTTTTTTCTTAAATAATGTCATTGTATAATAGCAATAACCCACTTCTGGGTGTGGGTAATGCTGGATTTACCCACAGTTGTCTTTGTTTGGCCACTCGGGCTTCACCCTTGTGACCAAACCACACCAACTGTAGGTAAATCCAGCATTACCGACACCCAGGTGTGGGTTATTGCTTAAATAACCCACTCTGTAGAACTCATGTATTAATTAACTGTGCAACAAAAGAAGGAAAATAACGAAGTTGCAGAAATCTTCATCTGCCTACCTGAAGACTACACTGAGACATGCTAGTAAGGAATTAAAAACTCTATTAAAATGTAAAGCAGAATATGAACTTAATGTTGCTACAGATTCCAAAACAACTACAAATCTTTATTCAGTTATATCAGAAAAGTAAGAAATGATATCCACAATATACTGAGCTCACTCATAATAATATCAGCCATTCTAAGAACAAGCATACAGCTGATATATTAGTACAGAAAGTTAGTGCTAACTTTATCCCTCGTACCCAAACTGTTGCCCCCAAGATCCTTGATAATTTATTTTCTCTTGAAATCACCTTGGAAACAAGTCTTAGAATTTCTGTCAAAGGCTAAAAGTTATACTTCCATTGGAGTAGACACTATACAATTCTACATTTGCATCGGTGTCATGCATACACTGTCTGAGCCTTTACTTAAACTGTCCAGCTTTGAGTCAATCTACAGAGTTTATGGGTAGCCCCTCTACATATGCTGGTAATTTTAGTCCTATCACCCTCACAAGCTTTATATGCAAAGCCATTTAACATATCATAGCAGAATTCATTTATGCAGACAGAGGAAACATAACTGATCCAGATCCCAATAAGTTTTGTTTTGTGTAGGGCAGGTCCTGTCTCTTGAATCTAGTAAGCATTTCTGAAAAGGTTAAAGGGGCTGTGGCTAGTGGCTATTCTGTGCAGACTGCTTATCTTGACTTTGACAAGGCTTTTTACACTATCACCAGTAGCTTAGCTAGGGTGGGGTGAGAAGGGCAGCTGTCACAGGTGTAAAGTGTTGGGAGCACAATCAGCCCAGGTATAAAGTGTTGGGAGCACAATCAGCCAATCCCAATCTCTCTTTAATGCAATACTGCCTTTTAAAATTGGAGCAAGCAGTTTGTTACAGTTTAAAAAGAGCATTTTTTAAATTAAAACATGAGTGCCATTGTGCTCCAAGCAGGAAGGATATAAACTGTAGCAACTGTTTGCTACATTTGTAGCAAGCAGTTTGCCACAGTTTAAAAATAAGTTTTTGGTTTTCTAAACTAAAACATGAGTGCTGTAGCATTCTGTGCAGGTAGAGTATAAACTAAAGCAACTGTTTGCTACAGTTTTAAAGAAGACATTTTTTTTAATTTAATTTTTTAATAAAATAAGTTGAAGGAGGGTCAGAGGAAGGGTACCTAAATGGGACCTGAACAGTTAGGACAGAAGGGAGAGGATGTATCATGCATCTGGCCACTCTGTTGTTGTACCAGTAGAAGGAACATACTTTTTTTTTTTTTACACTTGATGGAAGAGCAGGGGAGTGGGTTTTGATCTAATTCTAATAAGCCTGATTGGTTTTTTTTTTTTTGCTCTTCACTTTAAGAGCTGAGGGGTTGGGGCACTGGTTCATAGCACCAGCTCAGGGTGCTGGTTGAACCAGCTATGATTCTACTATCCACTGCACTGGAATTATTTAAAACTGGACAAGCTTAAGGGGCACATTGTCCACTCAGTTGCTAAGTGGCTATCCTACAGATCCCTTGTTGTGAAAATTGCTGGTTCCTTCTCTGAATGCAAAATTGTAACTACTAGGATGCCACAAGGATCAATTCTGGGCTGTCTCCTGTTTGTCAGTTATTTTGCAGCCATCTAAGCTAATATCTCAGAAGTATGGTTGACCAAGTTTGCTGATTACTTCAAACTGGACACTGTTTTCCGCACTAAAATTTGATACAAAACAGCTTCAGCAAGGTCTAGAATTAGCACCAATATGGTATATCAAAAACAGTCTTAAACCAAATGAAAAAAGTGGAGCATAGTAACTTCTTGCAGAAAATTGCTCTCACCTCATATGTTATAAATGGTTCATAACAGACCAAGTAACATATGTGTATAATGTTCTTTCACATAATTATCATGTTTCCACCATAGTCATGAAATCCTTATATCTTGCCCAGTTACTTTACAAGGAAATGTCTTCAAAATCCAAAGAAGGAATCTTACCACTGTACTTTTCTTTATCAACCCCATCATTGAATATAATAGCCCCTTTTGTATGCACACATGCAAGCATATCATTCCACTAGAAAAGTCCCAAAGATTGCTAACCAAGAAAATTAAAGGCCTTAAATCCTTTAATGACTTCAACAGATTAGAGTGACTCTCCATAAATTGAGTAGACTACAGATTGCCGAGAGGTGACCTGTGTCTCACTTTTCAAGCACTGAAAGATCCAGTCATATTTGACTTCCTATTTCTTTGCAAAACTAGTGGTTCTACAAACACATACAGTATACTATAGGTCTTAATTTACACCAACAAACAAACAGGACTCACTGAAGGGACAGTTTCCAAACTCAATGCATTCCTAACCTATATGTTAAGTTACCACTAGAACTCAAACAAAGTACCATGTTGGCTACCTTTAAGGCCAGTCTTGATGACTGGATAGAAAGACACAATTTTACACCAGCTAATCATATCTGACACTTCTTGATTTGGGAGGTGACCACTATTAAGGTTGAGCAGGGTGGAAATAACTTTTAAGTATGTCTACTTAAAGGTGTGTGTGTGTGTGTTGTGTGTGTGTGTGTGTGTGTGTGTGTGTGTGTGTGTGTGTGTGTGTGTGTGTGTGTGTGTGTGTGTGTGTGTGTGTGACTAGGGACTTAATGGTCCCCATGATCACTTTCCTATTATGTTCCTATATTCCTATGCTCCATAGTTTTGCAGATGAGATGAGCCAGGCTAATGGGTCTATAGTTTCTGTGGTCAGTCATGGGTGCACCTTTGTGAAGTGGCATCACGGTGTGCACAGCTGTTGTGGTATCACAACAGCTATGCACCATACTTCAGAGACAAAGCCAGTGGTACATTCAGGCTGAATAGCTTTAGTAGTGTGCCAACAATGGAGTGTTTTGTACTATTAGGCCACTGGGTTTATTAACAAGACACATCAATGATATATTTTTACATCTTGGAGAGTAATTTATCAAGAGTTCTTTGGTTAAGATGATGAGTTTAAGATTCTTCAGGATATGGGGGCTTTGTATAGTTGTTTAGTGGCTGATGTTTGAATTTAACTGGTCTGGTAGTATTTTGGCTATATCTACTGAACACTGAGTAGGTAATGCCATTTTGGATAAGTTCTGGACAATGCTGGGAGCTATTCCTTCATTTCCTAATGGAACTTAAGAAGCATTTGTAACTGTCTTTAGCTAGTCAAATTTCATGGGATGCCTTTGTTCTCCTCATAGTGTTTTTTAGTTTTTTAATAGCTTTTTTATTATTGGTTTTGCCACATAATTTGTAAGCTTTTTCCTTTATTGTATTTCTTATTTATACCTGTGGACCACCGGGCTGCAGTTTTGGTGCAGGTTTATTTTGAATGTCCAGTGGATGATTACTGGTCAGTTAGGGGGGTTGGCTAGGATATTAATTTTAATGCCCAATCTCGGGTATTTATTTTTAAATAAGGTTGAATATAAAGCTGTTCTTTGTGGAGGGAGTTTGGTTGCTAGTGTAATAAGATGATATTGACCTATTATGGACGGCTGGCATTGTAAGTGAGGAGCTTGTGTGCCTGCTGCATTTATGTTGAAGTCACCTAGAAGGGATGGCGTTGTGCTTCATGCTATGTGGCTACAGTATGTCTAATAAGTTGTTAAGGGTAAGAATTCTTGCCAGTTTAAGGATATAAGTTAGTCTAATGGAGACAGGAGTATGGTTGCCTAAGGTAAGTGTAGCTGTTAGTTGGGGACAGAATGAGATGTACAAACTGACTTAATGATGTCTTATATTTATTGTAGCATTTTGGATTATTTCTTGTAAAATTCCTGCACTAGGTCTGTTTCATGGTTTATTGATATTGTACCTGGAATAGTTAAATAATGTAGCTAGAGTGATAAAGGTCATCCTTTAAACATGTTTTGTTTACTGCAAAGAGATGGGGCTGTTCTTTATGGGTCCAGGTTAAGCTTATGGTCCGTTTATTATTTGTACTGGTTATATTTTAGACCCATTTTAAAGGTTTTCTTACTCTTACTGCTTTGCATGCTATCAGGTGGTAGTTATTAATTAGGACCAGGATTTACAAGAATGTCATCTGCAAGTATAATTTTGCTGTGTGCACTATATATTGTTTTTTAACAATGGAGCCAATATAGAGACATTTTTGGAGGAGGCTGATTTGTACACAAAAATGTTTTGTGGTGAGGTATGTCAGGTTTTCTTTAGTGTGTGTTTATTTATTTATTTATTCTTTTTGTAGAGGAATATAAATGCCCTTAGTGTTCATATATGAAAGCTAGTTATGAAAATAAAATTGCCAAAAATTCCAAAGACAACCACAAGGCATTCTATAACTATGTCAAGAATCTAAATGGCAATGCTCAGATCTGCCCTGAGCTACAACAGAATGGCATTAAATATACTGATCCCAAGGATATTGCCAATATCCTGGCAGATCAATTCAGTGTCAACTTCACCGCCCTCTCACCCTCTAAACGGCCCATCTCAATACCAGAAGATTGCCAAATTCCGGTAATAATGGCCACACAGGTAAAAAATGCACTCTCCAAAGCTAAGAATACAGCATCCATGGGACCAGATGACATCCCGGGCTGTGTACTACATGAACTACAAAATAAACTGGCACCTCACCTAAGTGTCATGTTTAATCATACCCTCACCTCAAGTTTCATGTCCACTGAATGGCGCACAGTTACAGTTATCCCACTCCACAAGGGGGGATCCACCTTGGATCCCGGAAACTACCGCCCCATCAGTCTGATGAGCTTGATCTGCAAGGCCATGGAATGTATTATCATGGAACTTATAAACAAAGACATTGACAACCTTCAAACACTGGACCCCACCCAGTTTGGGTTCGTGAAGGGCTGATCATGTCCCCTGAACCTGATTGACTGCTTAGAATCAGTCTCCAGAGCTGTGGACAAGGGTGAGGCAGTCCACACAGCCTATCTGGACCTTGCCAAGGCCTTTGATACCATCCCCCACTCTGGAATCATATATAAAATTACTAAGCTGGGCATTAATCCTAACATCACTCAATGGGTTGCCAACTGGCTTACTGACAGAACCCACACTGTAAAAGTAACTGACTCCAAATCCAGCTTCAGACAAGTGACAAGTGGAGTACCACAGGGTTCAGTCCTGGGACTGCTCTTGTTTGGCATCTACTTCTCTGAAGTACAGGCCAACACTATGGGAGTCTGGCTAACAAAGTTCAAAAATGACTGCAAACTGGGAGCCATTACTGAATCCCCAAATTATGTGGATACTCTACAAAAGGGCCTTATAGAAACAGATGCTTGGTGCCAGAGCCATGGGCTCAAGCTCAGTGCCAAGAAATGTATAGTTATCCCCTTTGGGAAAAAATATGTACCCGTGAAATACCACATAGGTGGCAGTACACCAAACACCAAAAGTGTGATAAGAGACTTAGGGACACAGGTGGACAGTGGTCTCACCTTCGATAACCACATGGCCACAACAGTCAGGAAATCCTTCTATGTGGTATACCTCATCACTAAAGGCTTTTCATTCAGAAAAAAAGGTCATTGTCCCATTATACTCATCCCTCATTAGACCCATTATAGAATACAACGCCCCATGTGGTATGTTCCTCTTAAGACATCTGCAACAACTGGAAAGGCCGCAGAAACACCTCACTAAAAGAATCACAGGCCTAAAGCAGATGCCCTATGCTGACCACCTTAAAAAATTCCAGCTATACTCTGCCACATATCGTCTACTCAGATGCGATCTCTGCTTAACATACAAGGCCATGTCAAACCCAGAGCTGTTGGACATGCTACACTTAAAGGCATCCCAATCCCTCAGAGCCACACGCTCCAGGGATCTAAACCTTGTCATCACAATAAACAAAACATGCTGGATGGATAGGTTCCTGACCCAGAGACTCCCCATACTCTGGAATAGACTGCCCATACATGTCAAGCAGAGTACCTCCTTGGCCCTCTTCAAAAGGAACCTTGATGATTGGATGGGAGAAAGGAAATTCACCCCGGGGATCACGTCAGTCACCCTGATAGACAGGGCTCCAGGGAAGTAAATAGTGTGGGAAGAAATAGCCAGGGAATTATTATGGTTAGGCTTGTATAGGCCCTAGGGCCAATAGCCTAGTACTAACCTATGAACCTATGAACCTATGATACTGTGTGAATATATGTTTAGCAGTAATGTATCTATGAATTGTTTTCCTAGAAGGCCAAATCTTTTGTTTTTGGGAAGGGGTATTGCATTTAATTGTACCAGTGTGAGAAATATAGAAAAAGGAGAGCAGTGAATGGCTAATGAACTGAGTAACAGACATGCATGTGAGTGTGTGAGTGGAAAGTGGGAGGGATTTTATGATGACCTATACAGAAACAGACTATGAAAGTTGAGTGATAGCTTTTAGGAAACAATGGATTATCTCTGGTGAGGAGTGTGTGATGCAGAAAGGGACTGGAATGATTGGTTGTTGGAATGGATTGTTACCAAGGAGGAGGGGGTTACCTAGCTATTTATGTAAAGATATGGGTTGTGGGTGGGTGTGGTGAGGAAGGAGAGTGAAGGAAGCCCAATTTCAGTGACAGAGAGAATAGCAGGGCTTCCCCAGAATTAAACCCCATTCCAGAGTGATTCTATAGCATTACTGCTTGAGTAAGCAATGCCTTTTGGCTTTTTTTCAGTTAGAGGTCATCACAGTGGATCACCGGTCCGCAGATTGATTGTCAGTTGTGTTTTTCTGGTGTTGAGTTCCCAGCCCCGAGCCCAACTTTCACAGAAGGGACACATATACATACACGCTCCTACCTGCATGTCTTTAAAACTCACTAGACCACAGGGATGACATGCAGACTCCACACAGAAGGCATCCAAGCTGAGAACTGAACTAGAGAACTCTTGCTGTGAGAAGACAAAGCTAACCATTGCACCACTGTGGCCAACTAGCATTTCTGCTTGAAAGATTTTATTGAACATAAAGGTAAGATTCCTCCTCTTTCCCACCATGTGGTAATAAATCAAGTTTTTTTGTTGCTGGTGTGTGTGTCTGCTACCAGAATGCCAGTTTTATTCAAGGGGGGGGGATTAATTTTGTGGGGGTTGATGTTCTCAATTTACTATGGGGCTAAATCACAGGGGGAGATGTCTTAGTTTAGAAGTTAGTACCGCCATATCTCCTACAGAGATTCCACAGTTTACTGTGGCCAGAAAAGATGTTAAATAAGTCATAATTCAGGGATCCATACATGAAAGAGTCCTTCTGTTTACATTAAAAATGTCCTTGATGCTACTATGCTGCTGTTGGATCTCTCCTATTGTAGCAGTGATTTTGTTTTAATAGTAGTCACTGCCATACTTGTAAAATATTTGGGGTTATTTGGCAGACCTGCTTATTCTGCATCAGTTCTGCCAGGGGAAGAGAGTGGTTCTACTAAATTTCTGCATAGAGACATCTGCCTGCATCCATTAAAACCACAATGGCAAATTTATAAACAAGCCCTGGCCTGTGGTGGACCCCCAGTCAATAAATTCAGTAACAAGAGCAAAAAATGAAAAAAGAAATGCTGTCTCTGAAAAAATAAACTTAAATTCTTCTGTACTAAAAGGTACCTTAAAAGGGCAAGTAAAGAATTAAGGTAACGTATCAAAACCTGTACTAGACAGCTTCAAACATCACATGCAATGAGGAGGATTCAGAAAATTGTCTGAAGGGGGAAATCAAGCATGAAAATAGGGACATACACCTAAAAATAGGGGCATCCTGTGAAGGGATAAATCAGGCCTGAAAATAGGAACTGTCCTCCAAAACAGGGAAAGCTGAGAGGTATGCCATCAATTACCTCCAAACATGTGCAGAGCTTAACAATGAGCAAGTCATCTGCTATGTCATCTGAAGCATCCACTGCTTTTTACTGCAAAATAAGTATAATTTTTACTTGATCTGCACTTCTTGTACTGTATTTTACTGTGTGCTATTATTTTTTAACTGCATTTTTGCTCTTAGCTGCACTTTGTTAGCCTAGAATAGACTTGGTTCAGATTTGCTGGACCCGGTCTGTTTCTGCAGTTTCTGCGCACTAATCCAGCTTTCCTCCACAAAAAAGGAACTATCCTGCACCCTTATGAGAGACGACTGTAGCTAAGGCCCCACCTGAGTGATGATTGTTAGCCCAAGACCCAGGCTCATGTGCTATTATTGGTTAGAGTGTTTTAAATCCATTTAATTTTGTTATTTATTGCCTGTGTTTGCCCCGTGCCACCATTGAGCACTATCACTCACTACTACGCTGTGGTGGTTACCATTGGTGGTTAATTCATGTTCAGTTCTACATCTAAGTGCAAAAGAGATTGAATTACAGGTACTGCCTGGGAAAATCTTAATGTGATACTCCATTTAGACAACCCGAAAAAATGAAAATATCAAAAGATCTTTGTAAGATTACATCTGTACCTTCAACCACATATTATAGATTTTGAGACTTATGTTATTGAAATTTCAGGAAATTATTCATCAAACTAGCTGTTTCTTTAACAGCATCTGCTTGTCCCAGCTGATTATATTTGACATCATATTCCTCTGCATATAATGTAACAGTTTGTTGACTTTCACAAACATGAAAAAATATCTCTGGGTAGTGCATCCATATACAAATTGCCTTTCCAGATATTCAATTCCATATGACTTGCCTCGTTGCCTCTTAGGCATTATCTTCTTTGACGATTATTTTCTTCCTTTGCTGCAATATGTGCTTGACAGTGAATCACTCTATGGCTTTACAACAGGTACCTTTTTAATTGTACCAAGAGCCTCATAAACATTACAAACCAAACTGTTTCATTGCTTTAAGTAATTTTACAGGGATACAACTTCGAACAGCCCAATTAAACCAAAGTCAACTTTTACAATAGGATCATAGAAGTTTACCAGGCTAATGGACCTGGGGCCATTAAAAGCAAAGCCAAGAGGTTATCCCCAAAAAGAAACCTCAGTCAGCACCTGTCATTCCTGTCAATGAGGGACACAGATGGAAACCCTGGGACAAATTTGTGGTTTCCCATCCACTCATCAAGATTGCACTTGAAGAGGGTCAGCGAGGTGATCTGTTTGACATGTACGGGAAGTTTATTCCAGAGACAAGGCAGCCTCTGGGAGACAGGCCTGTTTCTCCAGCAGGTTTTGTTGATGTTGCATATTAGATTCAGGCCTTTTGAGCAGGTAGTATGTGAGGAGTTAAACTTATGGATATGGAACATCTCTAGTAGGGCAGAGTCTGAAATTGCCTTGTAGGCAAGACACAGATCACCCCTGAGCAATCTGTATGATACCAAGTAGAGTGATAGTGATTTGAGCCTGTCTGCATAGGACAGGTGTTTGAGGCCATGGATTACCTTTGTGAGGTATTTCAGTGGCCTTTCCAGTTGGTGCAGATGTTTGGAGAGGTAAATCCCAAATGGGGCATTATACTCAATTATTGGTCTAATGAGGGAGGAGTATAGAGTGGTAATAAGCTCCTTTTTTCTGGATGCAAGTAATAGGCTTTTCTGACCACTGCCACTACATGATGGTCGAATGTGAAGCTGTTATCAACCTGAGTGCCCAGGTATCTCACAACAGGTTGTGTGCTTGGGGGTGCCGCTGATGTGGTAATCAGTAGGGGTTGTGATTTTGACAAATGGTATGATGATACATTTTTTTGCATTTAGCTTGAGGTCATGACTTTTGTACCAGTCATAAGTTGCTGTGCGACCCTCTTGCAGTATGTTAACATCATTTGGGGAGTCAATGACAGCACCCAATTTACAGTCGTCCTCAAACTTGGTCAGCCACAGGCCTTTTGTCTTTGCCTGGACCTCTGAGAAAGAGATGCCAAACAGTAGGGGTGCCAGGACAGATCCCTGGTGACCTCCACTAGTGATAGGTCTGCTAACAGAGGTGGAGGTGCCTATTCTGACTTTGAGAGTCCTGTCGGTGAGCTAGTTGGCCACCCATCTGATGAGATAGGGATTTACATCAAGTTGTGTTCGTTTTTCCATGATGCCCAAGTGGGGGATTGTGTCAAAGGCCTTGGCCAAGTCAAAGTAAGCTGAATATACTGACTTTCCATCATACAGGGCTTTGGTGACAGTCTCAAAGAAGTCAGCCAGGTTCAACAGGCAAGATCTGCCCTTGACGAATCCGAACTGGGTGGGTTCAAGTGCTTAGAGATTGCCTATGTCCTTGTTTATGAGATCCATAATAATACACTCCATGGCTTTACAGATCAGAGTTGTCAAGCTAATAGGGTGATAGTTTCCAGGGTCAGTAGTGGCACCACCTTTGTGCAAGGGGATGACAATGGCAGTACTCTACTCTGCTGGAATGAAGCCTGTACTTAGGCTGTGGTTGAATAGGGTGTTCAATGCCGAAGCCAAGTCTTGCTGGTGATGGGGCAGAATACATCCTATGATACTATCAGGTCCCATGGAAGCTATGTTCTTTGCCTTGGATAGTGCCTGTAACACTTGGTCTATGGATATGTGAGGTGCAGGACAAGTATCTGGGATGTGGAAAGGGCCTTTGGGTGGGGTCAAGGGGGTGAAGTTTGTGCTGAACTTATCTGTTAGCAGGTTGGCCAAGTCAATAGGATCAGTGCAAGTGATATTGTGAAGTATTAATTCGGAACAAACCTGTGCTTTGCCACAGAGGTTCCTGACATAGCTGAAGAAGATGTTATGGTTTCCATTTGTTATGGAGGCTAGTTTCAATTCATAATTGGCCATGGAGGTTTTCACTAGTGATCTTATTTGCTTGTTGAGGCTAAGGAGGGAGTTTTTCCCAATTTGGAATTTGTTCCTTTTTACCGTTGGACAACAGTTTCTTCCTTTTCTTGTTAAGCCTGTTGATAGATGATGTCCACCAAACAGGTTTGTGTTTCCTTGAGGAACAGGTTTTAGTTCTATTGGGTATGGCTGAGTCCATGCAGTTGTACAGGTGCTTGTATACTGCATTGGCGTACTGTTCAGGATAGTTGTCTGCATCCTCTGAGGGAGGCAGTAGTGTGAAGCTACAGATGCCCTCTCTTAGGAGGTTGTAGTCAGCTTTTGAGAAGTTTTTTAGCTTGATTATGGCTGGGTGGTTGGGTGCTATAGAAACTTCAAATGAGACAGTCCGATGATCTGATCTCACCAGGGAAGAACATACAATGGGAGTGGTGCAGCAGTCACCCATGTTAGTGAGAACCAAGTCCAGAATGTTATCTCCATTTGTGGGGGATGGGACAAGCTGGTCTAGTGTGTTAGAACTGATGAAGTCAAGGAATCATTGAGAGAGTGTATTAGAGCAAGAATAGTTTACCCAGTCTATAGTTGGGTAGTTGAAGTCACCAAGGATCAGGGTGTTAGGGGGTACCTTGATGGAGTCAAGTAGATTCAGGTTAGAGGACTGGGTGTCCTGAGTCATGGAGGGGGTTCTATAGCTTGCTAAAACTTCAATGAGTGTCTTGTCAACTGTCAATTGTACCTGGAGTAGTTCCAGTGCATCATGCTGGCAAACCAGTCTGGAGGTGTGCCTGTCCTTAATGAAGATAGAGACTCCACCACCCTTAGCCTTCCTCACCTCATTTTGAGGTTGGAATGTGTGGGATGAGGTATAGCCTGGCAAACCAGGGGTGCTATGTGAATGTGATACAGTCTGGGCATTAATTATAAATAATAAGCATCATTTAGTTGAAATACTTATGGTTTTGGTTGATACCTTAAAACTCGGGCTTTATATATTGTCTCGATTAAGCACTTTTATTTATTCAATGAGTTTGTTTACAATGTCTTGCTTAAATATTCATGTTTGTTTACTGACTCTCTACTTTGAAACTGAATCAGAAAAAGGTCTATTTCTACCAGTGCCCTACTTTGGTTACCATATCCAAATAAATATATAGATACTTACATGCATTCATACAAACATATTCATTTCACAGTCTTCACTTTGTTCCCTGAATATGTCAAAACAGTGCATAAAGACTTGTTATATTTTATTATATAAATTCAGTGTCTTAGACAATATGTTGCATTCTGCAGCAGTATCAAGCTTAAATGCAAAACTCATGTCTGTAATCATCAAAATTATAGTGTTTATTATCTGCAGTATGAAATTCAGCACTGCTACTGTATAATTTAGATCTACTCTGCTCCTTTCCTCTAATACAAGAAAATTCTACAACAAGGCTTTATTTCAATTTATCCCCTTCCAAAATGGCTTTGACTACATCATAATGGCATTGCATGTATTTTTCATGCCAACATCCACAATGGTTAAATTGTTTAATGTCATCTACACTCTTGCTTTGCTTATGATCATTTCAATTTTTTTAATAAATGTTGGGTTGTATTTGGTTATTTTTTTTTTTAGCACCTTAACTTTTCATGCATGTCATTTATTGGATCTATGTTCAGCCATCAAAGGTTACGTTCATCGAACCTTGGATGATTAACCACAAATCAGCAAACATTCATTCATCAAATGTTCACTTCAGCAAATGTGTGATATGGGGAAAGTAACTAGTTGGCCAACATTTCTCCATCACACACACCACACTGTTTCAAACCCACCCAGGTGAGGGGCTGTGTCCCCCACGACCCCCAATGTAGGCGGCTTTGCCCCCCAACTATATATACCAACTCTGAGACCCAGGGAAAAGGGCATGGAGATAGCTGGCCAACATCAGGAAATTTGCCCTTTTCCCCACTGTAGTGCCATCTCACAGTTGGTATATATAGTTACATTGGGGTGTTGGAGGCACAGTTCCCAACCTGGATGGGTTTGAAACAGTGCAGTGTGTGTGACAGGGAAATGTTTGCTAACTAGTTACTTTCCCATCTCACACATTCACTGAAGTGATCGATGAATAATGATGTCTAGAGTTCGATCATCGGAGGGTCGATGAACATAACCTTCGATGGCTGAACATAGACCTTAGTTTATCAGACATATTTTTGTGATGTGTGCTTGAAAGTTCACTGACTTTGCACACTTGCTTTACTTGATATCAAGTTTCATTTCCTTAATTATCTGCCTCTGGCCTAATCATTTTTGATTTTAGACACAATTATGCTTATAATTGGTGTATCAAACAAGGCTCCAAACTCAGTCTAGCACCCTACGTTGCACATAACTATCGGTTTACTACTACTGCACATCCTAATAACTAGTGAATATTAAATACTTAATATATGGTAGATTCTCTGTGGCTCACGATGAGCATGAAACATGCATTCAGGACAGAAATTGCCTTTCTATACTTACTTAATGTTAAAAGAGTTAAATATAATAATATGATATAATAATTGTTCTTAACCTGTAACACAAGGAAACAGAATACTGGATTCTCTTTTTTTCTCTGTCTCCCTATTTTAGTAAGTCATTTCAAAGTCAGATACAGTTCAGATCTTTGAATCCAGAGTTTCCAGTTTTCTGACAACTTTCTATGAAGCTTTGAAAATATTGGCAGTTGTGCTGAAGGCATTCTGAACCCAAACCATCAAAGAAATGCATCTGACATATGGCTGGTTCATTTGAAAACAAAAAAATTTGAAAGAATGAGGTCTTATGAGGCTATGTAAACTTAAGCATGAGTATTAAGCATGAGTGATTGAGCATTTGCAAGCATCCTCTCTCTAACAGAGACCAGGTACCAGACCTGATGTAAATTTACAATATCCCATCCATCAATTCAAGTTATGCCTGAATAAGGGCAGGATAGAACTTTGCTGCACATGGCTGGGAAGCCTGTTCCAGAGAAATGGTAGCCTCTAAGACACATATCTGAGCCTCCAACATGTCTGATTTAAGTTGCATGATTTAGGTCTCTGAATCGGGTGTTTCTGATGCTTTTGTTTTGTGGATGTATAACAGGCCCATTAAGTCTGGCTCAGAGGATGCTTTGTAGGCCAGCCATAGCTCACCTGTCAGCAGCCTGTAGGACACTGAGTATATGGACAAGGCTTTGATGTAGTCCACATAGGACTTGTTTTCTAACCATGTATTTATTTTTTGTCCGGAACCCTGTGGATGCCCATTTATTACACATGACTTGTCAAGTACATGCCAAAGGGGGCACTGCAGTTAATGACTAGTCTTATGAGGGCAGAGTGCAACAGAACAGTAACATTTTTGAATGTGGATGTCATGGATGCCATACCCTTGCTTATATAAGTTGTGCAACATGGAATAATTTATTTGCTACTGTAGACACATAATAGTCAAAGACCAAGTTGCTGTCTATAAAACACCTGACTACTGGGTCTCCTCTTATGGTATATTATCAGTGCACAGTTTTGTGGTGGTTGCTGTTTTACCAAAAAAGTATTATCATCCACATCTTGTCATTGATTTTAAGACTCTGGCTTCAGCATACGTTATTAGTCTGTATCAGGTCTTTTTGGAGCGCATTTGTGCCTTGGGGGGATTCAATGACTGCATAAAATTTATACCTGTCTGTGAACTTAGACAGAGGGTTTTGATGTTAGCCTTGACTATGGAGAAGTAAATGCCAACATGAGCTGCCCCAGCACTAAGACCGGAGGAACTCGTCTGGTGACCAGCCTTATTATGGAAGTAGACTCCCCTACCTTAACTGCTTGCCACCTGTCTGGGAGACAATTGTTTGTCCAGTTATTAGATCAGGGGTCAGTACCTAATTCAGTGCATGAGTGGGATATTGTTTTCAATGCTTTAGGAAGACAATGTAGGTTGTATGCACCATATTTCCCTCATTTATTGCTTTCATGACCTTCTCAAAGAAGTCCACCAAGCTGAGTAGGCATAACATGCTCTTGATAATATCAAACTGAGTTGGATCTTGTGTCTGCTGGTTTCTTATGTTGTCATTTAACATGTCCCTGATTATTCTTTCCATGGCTTTACATATTAGACTAGTCAGGCTTATAGGTCAATGGTTCCCCAGGTTCATGGATGGCCTGGTCTTTTACAATGGGATAACTGCTGCAGTCCTCCATTCATTTGGCACAAAGCCTGTTGGAAGCTGTGGTTAAACAGTGATTCTACTGAGCCCGATAGTTCATGCTTCATGCTATTATGAAAGCACCAACCAGGAAACTTCTTCAGTTTGCGTACTTTAGCAAATGAAATGCGCTTCAAATAAATTTTTACATCTGGGTTATCTTCGTGCTTTGTCTTGCCACAGTGCCTATTTTCCTGGTTGGTGTTTTATTTATTACAGTTTGTTTCTATTATGGAAGCATCTTGGGATATTATTGGGCCCACCAATGTAGTGCTCTTGATCCTGGAAAGTGCCTTGAAGACTTGATCTCTAAAGATAGTAGGGGGTGTTACGGTTGTCGGTATTGTCTGAGGAATGTCTGGGGGGGCAGTAAAATTGGAGCTAAATTTGTCACCAGGTAGATTTGTTATATCTTCTGGCTCAGTACAGGTGGCTTCATTTACAATGCATTATGTACATTGTGCATTGCCTTTGAAGTGTGGAAATAGCTAAAGAAAGCTCTGTGATCGCTCTTGGCCCTTTGGCTTTTGTAAACTTGATAAGCCAGCTGAGTTGCTTGTTTAGATTGATGAGAGAGTTTTTGACTTATCTGTCATTGAATAACCTAATTTTAACCATGGCTTTCTTGTTTTTGTTGTATATTTTTTTGAAGTTTGGATTCTGTCAGGCTGACTTGTTTACCAAGTTAATATTATTATGCAGGGCTTTCATAACCAATTCTACATAGACAGAAGTATTCTCTAGGTTTGGGGAGGCCGGGAAGTTTACTACATTGTCACTTACTAGTAAGAAGTTCACCTTAGAAACATTCCTAAAAGTTTCATGGTTAGCTAGGGTTCTGGGTTTTATTTTTATTTCAAAGGAGACAGCTTTATGGTTCGACCTGACCAATGAGCACGTTACATTTGGGTGGTGCAAAATACTCCCATGTTTGTGAGGACCAGGTATAGGATGTTTGTACCCCTAGTGACATACAGAACAGCTTGCCCAGGTATTTGTATTTACAAAATCCAGTAGTCTCTGGGCATGCATATTTGGAGTTGATTCCTACTTTATAGTGGGATCCTTGAAGTCACCCATACATATGTTGTTTGGTTCAATGGGGAGTGTTTACTGTACATTTATATATGTGTTATAGATTTTCTGAGTAATGTTGAGAGACCTATAACTGGGATGATATTGCATCGTCGAAGGGTCTGTTAAGTGAATGCCCTTTGATCGACACATAAATGTGGGGCTATGAACTATTTTCCCAGGAAAAAAAATCACTTGGCCAATAAAAAAGCAAACAAACCATCAAACCTTAAAAGGTGGAGGGCTTCATCTCCCCACACCCCCCAATTCCGGAGTTTGCCTATGGCAATCTGAAGGTACAGAAACTTAAGTACATCATACTGATTGACCAGCCATGAGGTATGCATGCTTCTGATGTAAAGTGAGATACCTGTAGTTTTCATTTTTTTCTGTGCTGTAGGTTTTCTAAATGTGTGGAAGGCATTGTAACCCTGCACTGCTGGAGTACTCTCCACTGCTTTAAAAAAATTCTCAGTAACTGTGTACACATCTACATTTTCCTGAGTAAGGAAAGCCTGCAGGTGGTGAAGTTTCTTGTTTAGACTCCTGGCATTGAGTGGTAATACTTTTAGATGTTGTTATGGTGGTTTTCCTATGTCAGAAGGTTTATCAAATTAGCAATTCTTAAAAAAAGCACTATGTGAGAAGACAAGGTTTTAGCCAATATACCAAAGCATAAAGAACACAGGTGCAAACCATCACTGATGAAGCATTGGGGAATGTCCTCTCAGGCTGACAAGTATTACACTCATAGAATGATACCAAAAACTAAGCAAAATGTTAAAGTCAATTGTCTTCTGGTAATATTATGGTCTCACCCTTGAAGAAGGTAGAATGGTCCTTGATGCTAAGCTCATACCAAACTGGGACACATAGTCTGAGATCTCTATCACGTCTGTCTTTATATAGCCAAGGATGTACATCTCAGGTCACTAACACTCTAAAGAACTATGAGTGAGTCATAGTGGTCCCTGTGGTCAATGATCTGCGTGTGTGGTGTTCTGTCAGATCCCGGTCCCCTGATAGTCCACTGACCATGACTCTCTCCTTAGTTATCATGGTACATGGGACCTATAAGTGTCTCACAATAAAGTCTCATATGACCAAAATATTGGGTTGTATGGTGGTTTACTTTATGGGCTTCGAGGTTGAAATGCTGTGTGATGTGGCTATGTGTCATAGTGGATGCTGTTTTGGTAGAGTGTCTCTGAGGTTCTTGAGGATATTTATTGTTGGTGCAATGTTTGTCTGGCCTTTGGGCTTCAGGATTATTCCATTTAAGAGCCTAAGCATATGTGGGTCAATATGTCTGGTATGTATGGTGGATGTTGTGTGTTGTTTCTGACAAGCTGTTTGGCACTATAAGTGCTTTTATGTGAGAGGATCGCCTCCAGTGGCATTGCGTAATGACATCTCTCACATACCTTATCCATTTGTATAAGAATTGGGTTTTTGTATAGTAACATGACATTATTGCTATATTCACTCAGGATGCCCACATCCATCAAACTGGCTGCAGAGATAATCGGAAAGTATATATCCATAGTTCGAGATTCTTATTTTGAGATCTCTGGAGGATGGCACACAAGGTATCTACAGATGGCTAGCTTGGGTGCTGTAGGATTATGGACTTCTATCAAGACTATCTAAGACTGAACTCATGGGGAGCTTGTCCTCAACATGCAAAGCAGATATTTTATGTGCAATTAAGACCTAGTAAATTTGGAGAAGTGGTTTTAAAAAGAAAATTTAAATTCTAAGTGCTTGGATACACACACACACACACACACACACATATATATATATATATATATATATATATATATATATATATATATATATATATTCATGTATCTTTATGTATATATACAGGGTAGTGCTAATTGTCACTGTGCAATGAACTTTGTCACACAAATGTGACTGATTTAAACAAATAGAGGAACTGACTAAATGAATAAAATGGTCCTTTGGTCAATCAGGAGGCTACATGTACTACCCTCTGAAATGATTCACGATTCCGAATTAGATCAGGTGTCTTAACAGCCACTAGAGCACAGTCCAAACCCTTCTTAATGTAAAATCAACAGGAGAAGCAGAAAATATAAAAAAAAAGCAGCATTAGCTGACAAATAGACCATGCTTCAAATATATATATATATATATATATATATATATATATATATATATGTGTGTGTGTGACACTCACTGCTAAAAAGAGCCCTTGTACAAATTTGCATACTGGTTAGCAAATTTCTAAATAAATAAGTCTCCAGTTTACAAATGCTAAAGAGAGGTAATCCAGGGGCCCGAGTGAAGTCTAGTATCACACCTGTGACTTAGATGGTGACAAGACTAATAAGAAACAGAGTATAAATGATTAGACCAGATAAAATAACTTTAGCTAGTAGATCTAGGAGACTATCTCTCCCTGATACCCTCCCTGAGGGAGGAATAAAGACACCTTGTTGAAGCTTCCAGTAGTATGTTCAATTAAGTAGGTAGATAGACAAGTGTTCCTGTTCTAATTACATTACATTCGACAGGTCAGTTATTTAAAAGCAGTTACAGACAATGGTGGGAGGGTCCATGGGAGCTGACTGGAAGAAAATCTAGGAGATGGAAAAACAAGGAGCCAATCCCAAAGCTTGGAGGTTAGTCCCCTATTTGAACATTCCTGAAAGACCTGTGAGGGTTTACCAGCTCAACAGCCTCTGGAACCTCATTCTTAATTACAAGGTTTTATTTTTATTTTTAACTTCTAGCAAACAAAACATGACAACACACTATGAGTTACAGCTATAGAACTATATTTAAAAAAAACACATTTTCCTGAGTTTCATCAAAGTGATTTCCTAATTGAAAATGCCTGCTTTTATGAGGCTATCTCCAGACTTTATTAGTCTATTTTGTAACACATGTAAAATGATAGGCTGTATCTGCATCAGTGGGGCTGATATTCCTTGGAGCTAAGTACGAAAGCTTTATTATAGAACTTTTTTCTAGTCTATCATATGTAATATGAGAGGCTGTGTCCACTTTTACGGGGCTCATTATTTCCTGACATATGTATGAAAGGATAATATTCTTTTGAATAACAAAAACAGTTTACAGTGCCTGCTTATAAAGGCTCATATAGATTATTAATGTGACCAGTCCACATTCTTCTTCTTCTTGATGAAGACAGACATTTGTATATGCTGGGGAGGTAGCCATTTTTAATTATCAAAGTGTAAAGCAAAAAATTATAGACCCATCAGTCTTTTAAGTAAATTAGGGAAAGTGGTGGAAAAAATAATTTTACAATGTCCACTAAAACATGCCTCAAAAGAAGGAATAATCAACAATGAGCAATATGGTTTTAGAGAAAACTACTCCGCAACGCATCAGCTACTGTGAGTTGCGGAATACATCACTGAAGCGTATCATACAAATAGGGCATTAGGAGATGTTTTTAGATGTATCTAAAGCTTTTGATAAGGTGTGGCATGAGGTCCTTCTATATAAACTGTTCTTAAAAGGCTTCTCCACCTAGCTGATTCACCTAATTTCATTCTATCTTCATGGCAGAACTTTCAGAGTAAAAATGAATGGTGTTCACTCAACAGAAAAAGCAATCACAGTTGGAGTCCCACAAGGATTTACATTATCACCATTACTGTTAACATATATGGCAGCGATATAGCAAAAATGACTGAAATTGTGTAGGCACAGTATGCAGATGATACAGCAATACTATACAAATCTAAACACCTTTGGCTAATCTCCAAAATACTCCAAGAGGCTGTAGATGCATTAGAAATCTGGTTTCATACTTGGCACATAAAGATTAGCCTAGAAGAGAGCACTTCAATCTTGATAGAAGACAAAATATATACTCATTCAAAAAGATTACTATGTTCAACAAAGACATCCAATGACAAGACAAAGCAAAATACCTCAAAGTCACAATAGACAAATGTCTCTCCTGGAAAATACACGTAGAAGCCCATGTAGAGAAAACAAGGTAAACCTGCAACCAAGTCTATCCATTGATGAACAGGAGAAGTGTCCTGAGTATTAAAAATAAACTACATATCTACAAGAGGATAGTCAGAGAACAGATGATCTATGCAGCACCAGTATTAGGATATGCAGCTGATAACTACATAACAATTCTCCAGAAACTGCAAAATGAGATCTTCAGACCTATTCTAGAGGCCACATGGTATGCAACTAATAAACAGCTACATAGAGACATTCTCTTACCTACTATGAAACAACTTATCCAGGAATCAACAGCTACATTATTCATACACCTGAGCAATCACCTAAAGGAGGATATTAAAACAATGATGAACTACAACAAATCACACTACAGAAGACAAATAACATCACGAGTACAAGAAGATTAAAAAACACAGAGATGAAAGGAGAGGAGCGAGGCACAGCCTCAGGCCTCCATATGAGCAGAATATGAGCAGAAAATTGAAGTCAGTACTGTATTAAAATAAGTCCACTCATCCATATACCTGCTTAACTGAATATACTACTGGAAACTTCATAAAGGTGTCTTTATTCCTCTCACAGAGAGGGTATCAAAGAGAGAGAGTCTCCTAGATATGCTAGTTAAAGTGATTTTATTCAGTTTAGAAATCCTTGGATGATAAATTAAGGAATAGAACCAGGATGCTATGCATTTAGATAGGATGTGAGGAAGTCCACTTTTGGCATGCCTCCACATTTATAGTCTGCTGAAAGACTGAGGTGCTCAGAACAGTAGCCATTTATGGGCTATGCATGTGTGCCATTGGAAATGATTTACAAATTTTGTTCTCCTGCAACTTGAACTGCTACCATGATTTAATTGTGTTTGTTTGCCTACTACTGTATTAATACTGTTTCCATGCCAGACTGATAAGATGTGTCTCCTCCTCTCTGATTAAATAATACCCAAATGCTGTAGTAGTGTCAATATTGACCTGAGGTGGTCAAATATTGTTTTGAAATAGCTTCAGAAACCCTGCAAATATTATCAGTCACATTGCAATGATTGTCTTTGAAGTGGAATCTTCAACACAGTATAGTGAATCTATTTGTTCTTAAGCACTCTTGAGGGGGGTTTGAGGAACTTCTTGTATTCACAACAAACAACTGTGTCAACCCTGTCATTAGAAAAAATCCTTCCTTATTGAGTTCAGTATTGGCATTGCAGTTTCCAGGGAATCACTGTTTTGATTATAAGAAAAAAAAATCTGAAATGCTGTCTTGGTTCTCTAATGGAAAACACAGAGACACTGGAAAATAGGCATGATGTAATACCTTTTATAGACCAACATAGGTTTTGCAATTCCTCAAGCTTTCAAGCTGTCTTGCGCCCTTCAATGGGAGTTATTAAATTACAGATGTCAGATACAGTGCTTAAGTATCCACTTGTACTTAGAAAGAAAAATACATCTTTCATTCTCAATGCCTTTGCTGATCTGATTCCATGCATTTGTAACTGTCATCCGATTTGAGGTATGTTCTTATATGAAGTTCTGACTGAGAGCCCATTAAAATGCTGGAGGCCATGTGCAAAATACAATCTCCAGGTCTCCTTTCCCACACAACTCGCTGTTGTATGACCAGTGGAATTATTTTCATCATGAAAAGCATCATACTTCTATATTTTAATGCAGAAGGAAAAGTACCTTGTTTGCTTACTTTAGTGCTGCCCTTCGGAAGGTTGCTGTTTCTAAACAGCTTCTGGTAGACAGAGACATTCCTTTTGGTAGAGTTACATAGTTGTCGTCATCAGACAAATGCTAGGATAAGGATTTTTTTTTCTTAGATGTGTAAAACTTGGAATTAAGCATTTTATGAATACTGCCAGGCGTGTGGATAGTCCAAATCAGACATGTAAAGTCAATGTGGAAGTCTGTCACTTGGAATGTCAATTATTTTCTTTTAGAAGGACTGATGGGGATGTGAAGGTTGGAATCCCTCATTTCCAATGTTAGCGTAAGATAGTTTTGTTCTCTGCAGTGAAGTGTTATCTTCAGTGTTACTATTGTGAATTTGTTTGTTGTTATGCAAAATTTTAAGCATAGAAACAACTACCTGTGACCTGTGTGTGGGCCTGCACTTTTTGCACTTTAAAGTTTTGAAACTTTGAGGTTGCAAAGTAGATCCATATAGATAAATATGTGTATATGTATATATATATATATATTAAATATGTATATATGTATATATGTATATATATATATATTAAATATGTATATATGTATATATGTATATATATATATATTAAATATGTATATATGTATATATGTATATATATATATTAAATATGTATATATGTATATATGTATATATATATATATATATATATATATATATATATATATATATATATATATATCATCATCATCATCTTCTTTCGGCTGTTTCCGTTAGGGGTCGCCACAGCAGATCACCTGTTTCCATTTCTTCCTGTCCTCTGCATCTTGCTCTGTCACACCAACCACCTGCATGTCCTCGCTCACCACTTCCATAAACCTTATCTTAGGCCTTTCTCTTTTCCTGTTACCTGGTAGCTTCATCCTTAGCATCTTTTTCCCAATATACTCAGCATCCCTCCTCAGCACATGTCCAAACCAACGTAATCGTGCCTCTCTGGCTTTGTCTCCAAACCTTCCAACCTGGGCTGACCCTCTAATATACTTATTCCTAATCTTGTCCACCCTCGTCACACCGAGTGCAAATCTTAACATCTTTAATTCTGCCACATCCAGCTCAAACTCCTGCCTTTTTGTCACTGCCACTGTCTCCAACCCATATAACAAAGCTGGTCTCACTACCCTCTTGTAGACCTTCCCTTTCACTCTTACAGGTACTCGTCTGTCACAAATCACTCCTGACACTCTTCTCCACCCACTCCATCCTGCCTGTACTCTCTTCTTCACCTCTCTTCCACACTCACCGTTACTCTGAACTATTGACCCCAAGTATTTAAACTCATCCACCTTTGCCACCTCTACTCCTTGCATCCTCACCATTTCTCTATCCTCCCTCTCATTCACACACATATATTCTTAGTCCTGCTGACCTTCATTCCTCTTCTCTCTAAAGCATATCTCCATCTCTCCAGGGTCTCCTCCACCTGTTCCCTACTCTCACTACAGATCACAATGTCATCTGCAAACATCATAGTCCACAGGGACTCCTGTCTGATCTCGTCTGTCAACCTGTCCATCACCATTGCAAATAAGAAAGGGCTCAGAGCTGATCCTTGATGTAACCCCACCTCCACCTTAAACACATCCGTCACTCCCACTGCAGACCTCACCGCTGTCACACTACCCTCATACATATCCTGTACCACTCTTACATACTTTTCTGACACTCCTGACTTCCTCATACAATACCACAACTCCTCTCTAGGCACCCTGTCATATGCTTTCTCTAAGTCTACAAAAACACAATGCAACTCCTTCTGACATTCTCTGTACTTCTCCATCAACACTCTCAGAGCAAAGATCGCACCTGTAGTGCTCTTTCCCAGCATGAAACCATACTGCTGATCACTAATTATCACGTCCCTTCTTAACCTTGCTTCCACTACTCTTTCCCATAACTTCATGCTGTGACCGATCAATTTAATCCCTCTGTAGTTACTACAGCTCTGCACATCACTCTTATTCTTAAAAAAATCGGTACCAAAACACTTTTTCTCCATTCCTCAGGCATCCTCTCACTTTCCAAGATTTCATTAAACAATCTGGTTAAAAACTCCACTGCCATTTCACCTAAACACCTCCATGCTTCCACAGGTATGTCATCTGGACCAACAGCCTTTCCATTCTTCATTCTCTTCATATCTTCATATATATATATATATATATATATATATATATATATACATATATATATATATATATATATATATATATATATATATATATATATATATATATATATATATATATATATATATATATACTTCTGTTCACTTTTTCAAAAAACAGAAAGTTGAGCCCACTTTAGCGAAAGTGCACTTAAACGAAAGTACACTTTTGCGAAAGCTGGTTCACTGAAGCACGGTACAGTGGGGAAAGGAAATATATCCTTTTCCCCACTGTAGTGGGATCTCAGAGTTAGTATATTTAAGTAGCTGGGGTGTGGGCATCTGCAAAAGTGTTTTTTTTCCGATTCAGTGAATCGGCTTTTGCAAAAGTGCACTTTCGTTTTGAAGTACTTTCGCTAAAGTGGGCTTGACTTTCTGTTTTTTTGAAAAAGTGATTTTTCGATAAATAGTAGTAGACCTACATATAAATATATATATATATATATATATATATATATATATATATATATATATATATATATATATATATATATTAGATATAGATATATATTTAGATATACACAAATATATATATATATATATATATATATATATATATATTTATATATGTATATGTGTGTGTGTGTGTGTGTGTGTGTGTGTGTGTGTGTGTGTGTGTGTGTGTGTATGTTTGTGTATGTATGTGTGTATATTGCTAGATAGACATAGATATTTACAAATACAGCTAGACATAGGCATGTACACACATATTTATATTAAAATGCAGGTGGCTGATGCTGATGCTGGCAATTTGAAGAAACAGTAAAAAAAAAAGTCCAAAACCAAAGATTGCAAAAGGAAAGAAACAATTTTGTTTAGTAATCCTTTAACTAATACAACACCGTACATTCAGACATAATATTTCTGTTTGGTCATATTTTTTCAGAAAGGGTTTTCTAAGGTAAGTTGCAGAGTTAGGATTAAAGGCATGAGCAAGACTGGGTTAGGGTTATCGACTCTCTCCTGTACCACCTTAATGTATGATAATCATAACTTGCTAAACCTAAACTCCCTCATCATTCCCTAACCTTAAGACTGCCCTTCTGTTCATGAACCTAAACTTCTGAGTCACTGCCTAACCCTAAGAATTCCTTCCAACAACCAAAACTGTAAACTCTCTGATCATGCTGTAATCCTGACCCTATACCTAACCTTTACTCCCACATCCCACTCCCAAACCTAGGCACTCCCTTCCACCAAACCTTAACCTCCTACCACTATGTGACTATAACCAGAAATCTCCAGTCACCCATGTTAGTTAATGACAGATAGCCATTCACATTACACATTACATTGTTAATTGAAAACATGTGTTCCCTTTTAAACACACAGTTTGACCACCAACAAAATAGCATTCAAACTAATACAGTTAAGCAGATTATGAAGGAGAGAGAGAGAGAAACATGATGACAGATACAGAAATAGATATCTATTGTATATCTATATTAGATAGAAAAAGAAAGAATGAAAGAAAGATTGATACTTTTATGTGTAAATCTATAGCTATATCCGAGTCCATATCTATATCTCTATCTATCTATCAATCTATTTGGGTGACAAACCAAATACACTTCATATTAATGTTCATACAATGGAACTACCTCACGCTTCTACTACATGGATAAGCAATGTGCATTGTTCTAAGTAAGGGAATTTTATCTGCCATGTCTTTATGTATAAAAGGATGGCATTTGTCTAAATAGACAACTTGTTAAACAGTGATGTGCTAAAAAGTAAACAGTATACATAAACAATATTCTCCAATTTACTGTACTGATACTGCATCGTTTCTTTGAAAGAGGTATATACTAAGGATACAGGTGGAAATAAAGTCATTTTGCATACTAACAGTGATGTAACTAGACAAGATAATACAAACAGGCAAGGCCGTGTGTGGATTTATAAAGAGCACGCAAGGGGATAACAAAACTTGACAGGCCTATTTTCATGCATGCTAGGAAAAGGTGAGGGCACCTTTAAGTTTCAATATCGTTATGTTTTCATGTTGCTATTAACTGATGAGACCCGTCATTTTCAATTACTTTTGAAACTCTGCAGTCACATAGGGTTGTTAAATTGAATATGCACTGCCATTCAGTGTCAGCCCGCTCTGTCATGTCATGCTGTCCCCAGTGCTCCCAGTTTTACATTTACGTATTAATTTGTCCACATTTTTAATATATATTTATGGATTACAGGCCTACACCACAAACACTGACAATGTTTTCTGTTAAAAGTTTGCAAATTAGGGTGGTTCCTCAGTTCTTCTCTTAGTGTCAAACCTACTAGAATAGCAGCAAATATGGATGATTTACCTTCAGCATGTACAACATTCTCTTGTGTTGAAGTCTGCATTTAGGATAGGTTGTGTTACAGCTAGTCCTGCTAAAAATGTCTTTTATTTTGTGCAATGTATCTACTTGTGTATAGGCATGGATCAGTGCTGGAAATGCCAATATTCAGCACAAACATAACCTAAATGGTTGTGAGTAGAAATAAAACACACATTTGGTTCCTCATTCCTTTGCATTTTCCTCATGAGACTAAATGATTTGGAATCTGTTAGAATCTATGCTATCTAAAGTGTAGTCCAGATGAGGAGCAGAAGTCACCATCGGGTCCTGAATGATGTTTACAGTCTTCCTCATCTACACTGGTAATTCTGGTTACATAGATTTATGTTGTTCCATGCCTTTCCTGTCTCAACTTGTCTTATTAACATTTTAGGTAATAATGTTTACTACTTCAAATACTCGAAAGGATAATTACATACCCTAATATAAAAATACCCATCACTAAATTTAAGACAATAAAAATACAGCATAAAATAATTTTATGGATAAGTATAATAAAACAGCAAACTAAATTATTCAAAAAATAGCATTGATATACAAAACATTTCTATATGCCTTTAAACCAGTTTGCATATTGTTTTTCTTTTGCTGTAGCATTTATGTGAAACAGAATATAATAGAATATAATCAAAGACAGTCAGAAAACAGTTATGGCTGTCCTCATCTCAGAAGAGACTGCAGAGATTATTTTCTTTTTCCTGTGTTATTTCTTGATTCTTCCTTACCCTCCTGCCTGAGTTTTGTCAAGATGCTGAATGCATTATTATTACAGCTGCAGAATCATTTTTCAGTTTGTTCATGCATCTAAATAGCACAAGAGGCCAAAACACTATTATATCCACACTGTTATCACTGATTGTGGGTCAGTAACATTTTTCTTCACTAGCTAATGTTTTATTGTGTTTTAGTATTCATTGCAATAATAATGATAATTTATGCAGATATTTTGTATGCATAACAAATAATGAGAAACACCTGCAGAATTTCCCTGCTCCTCTGAGTTCATCTAATTATATTTTTAAATAAAGGCAACCACTGAACACAATTATCCAAATCACTTTAAGTTATTGAACCTTTTTAAGGTGTTTTACTGGAATTGTTATTGCAATTTTAAAATACCACTGCATCTGAATGAATAAGGGACAACTATTGACAATAAGCAAATTAACATTACCTAGACTATTCTAGGCATTGTGTTACTTTTTTCCTGAATACCTAGCAAGGGTATATGTCAACACAGTAGCCCATGGCTGAAACATATTTCCTAAATCACACAGTATATTGTGAGATTTCAATGAGCATGAATGTCTTTACCACAAATAATATGCTAAAATGTTTCTTTGAAAAATACAGCATATATAAAAGCATTAATTACACTCAGCTTGGATCTGGCAGGAGTCAAAGTCAGCAGAAGCGACTACTTCGAAAAACAAAACCAGATATGTATTACAGATTTAAGCAGTGATACATTTGGTTCTTCATGTTTGCAAGCTTGATTATTCAGGATCTGAAGAACAAGACTTTCTTTACATTTTAATTGCTTTTAGAGCCTCATTTTGCTGGTCTGTTAAAGATTAAAAGCCTTACAACTTTTTTTAAGTAAAGCAATACCAAGTGGATTAATATAACGATGCTTAATATAACACCGATGATGGTGATGAAGATGATGATGAGAATAATAATAATAATAATAATAATAATAAAAACAATAATAATAGTAATACTCATTACTATTGTATAAAGATATATATTTATCTGTTTGCATAGACATACTGGCATATTTGTGATGAATATAACTGTAAAAAGATGTATATTTATGGGCACAGTGGTTTATTTTTATTTATCCTTTGTTGACTGGTCCAGCTAGGCTAATAGCCTTGTTTTAGGGGAGACCAGAATTGGCATTTATACCACTGGGGGAAATTTGGCCAGGGAATCCTGGAATTTTTCTACTTTTTTCTTCAATAGGTGTTGTGGGATCTTTTGCATCCACCTGAGCTACCACCGACTCAATCAGATGGGGCCTCAGTTTATCATCTCATCTGAAGGACGACACACTCAAGGGTGCAGTACCCCCCCTTATGCAATGTCAATAATTGATCTACGTGGCGTGGAATAGAACCTGCACCAATGTAAGTGTGCTACCTGTTGCGCCACTGACACTGCATGTAAAATGTTAAAACTCAAATGCTTTATGTAAATTCCATAGTTCATACCTAACCAAGTACATTCATCTGTGTGTGTGTGTGTGTGTGTGTGTGTGTGTGTGTGTGTGTGTGTGTGTGTGTGTGTGTGTGTGTGTGTGTGTGCATATGCCAATATCATGGTTGCACCAACTCAAAGTAGGGAGAGAACTCACAATACAAATGAATCATTGCTAGCTCTAACTTAGAAACTGAACCGGCCATGATTTCCTGTGGGAAACAGTGTTTGTGTTCTTTTCAATGTTCTGCTAAGGCTTGAGTAATTTCTCTTCAAGCAACTGTAGGGAAACCATGTGTACATTCACAAGTATATCTTCTATCATCTTTGCAGGATGAGCGATACATTTTGTGTACCACTTTTCATCTATCCCTGCTTTATACTGATTTGTACAAGCCTTCTTTAAATTAATTGTGGAAGTATCTAATCCAATATCACAGTTAACATGCTTGCAAATATATTCACAACTGCATTAATAAGGGAAATTAGGCTGTATTTGGGTATCTCGTTCTCTGGTCCATTGCTCTTGGGCAGCAAAATAACTGCAACCTCATTCACAGCCTCTGCTATTCCCTTTCAAACAATGCTCCTTGAAATATTTATAGAAATTAAATGTGAAACTGTTAAATGCAGAATCTCGCCCACTTATGGTACCTAATCACCTAATCACATTTCATACACGTCAACATCTGTTTTTATTTATTTATTTATTTTTAATACTCAGCTTCTTAAAATTGTCAGCATTCAAAACCGATTCTTCCCACCTTGCTTCCTCTTGCATATTCACTTTTTTCTCATGTTTAGACATTTGCTATAGTTTTTCTTTTAATTTTTGGAAGACTTCTATGTTTCCTATCATCTACAACCCCTATTTTTACTGTCCTCTTTCTTAACCTCAGCTTTGCCATCTTCTTTCTTATTCCCAAGCTTCCATCCTGTCAATCTTTCTTTCATTTCCCATCCTACACACTTCATGCTCTGCCTGCCCACTTCTAATGCATCCTTATTAATTTGGTATTTTAGTCACTCATTTCATAGCATTCCCTCCTCATTGTCCATGTTTGCTTCCCAACTGACTACTTTAAAATGCCACATCTCTATTTCCCTTTCTCCAGATGTCTTTTAAGCTGCTCTACCTTTGACATCATTCTGCCCTTACATTTTATTTTTAAGAATTCCATCTAACCAGATCCCTGATTTCTCCTCTTCCTCTATTTTCCTGAATTCTTTCAATCTCCATATAAAACACCAACTACATATATGCTGCTCTACTCTATTTTAATGATTTCACTTCCACATTATACTCACCCCATTGTCATTATATCTCATTTCTTGCTTATAAGAAAAGATGTATATCCTGAGTCAGTAAACAAAAACCCTCTACCTGCCCTTGCATGCATAAGTGAACATCTAGTAAGTACCAATTGATCATCATCTTTACAACTCACTAAAGCTTTTAGCAGTGTCATTAATCTACTGTAACCCAGAAGGATTATTCTTTTTCCCTTTTATCACTATCTTCTTACACCAAATCCAGATTTTCTTATGCAGCTTACTTACTTCTTGCTTTTTCAGTGTCACCCCTTGAAATTTTACCACTTCCTCTCATAGCCTCTTTAAACTTTGTATCACATTCACCATAGTAATTAGAGTCTTCAGTCTCTCAACATTTTAAATAACAAACCCTGTAACCCTTAATTCTCCTGCTTCATCTTCAGTCTCCAACACCTTCCCCACTCTTACCCACTATTTCCCCCAACCTACCACTTTCAGTATCAAGTTATATCAGCTAAGTTCTTGTGAGCCATATTCTCTCATTCCAACATCTTCTTAGCTTGCAGGTTACTTTCAGTGCTGTCTGCACCCCCACCTAATCTCCACGGATGACAATAGATATCTGTGCAGTGTAGCAATAAAGTAAGAAAGTGACGTGAGCAATGATTTTCTTAGAATGACACTGTTTGACTTTGGGAGTTTTGGATGACATGTGGGTCTCAGAAGCATGTTGGATCTCAGGAAGTAACTACAGATGGTGGTAGACTGATTGCTAAGGTGAGAAAAGATAGTGATGAATTGGAGAAGCGGAGGAAGAGGGGGTCATTAGACAATATGGATGGGAAAAGATAAAGGAGAAAGAAGAAATGGGCACAGGTTGTAAGGGGAGTACCTGCAAATGGTTTCTACAAAATAAGGTGAGTAGAGAAAGCAGGACATGCACACATAAAGCAGAAGGCAATGAGAAGGAAGATAACATAGGTATACAGATGCGAGTGAAAAGGTGGCCATGTAAGAGTCAATTCCATAAAGAGAAAGTGAGGAAATTGGGCAGATGGGAAGGAAAGATGGTGAAGAGAGAATAGTATAAACAGTGTGTAGAAAGAGTGCAGAAGAGAAGGGAAAGGGATTAAATACATCAAAAGAAATTGAATAAACAGAAAGGGCAATAAGCAACACTAGGTAAGTGGAACTGGAAGGGGGAAAGCTGTATAAGTACTGAAAGTATTGAAATAAAACAGGCAAAAGCCAGTTAGGGCATGGTGAATTTTGGTGACTGGAAATTTAATCAACACAGGCATCAAATTCTTGGCAAGAGAGACAATGTTGATTACATTACACTAACACCTGTCTCAGTATTCAGATTTGAAAGGTATCAAGGAATGGACAAGAGAGTCACCAAAGGGAAGAAATACACTGGTCCATATATTATTCTATATAGGCACTAAAAACCTGTCAAGGAAGACAATACAGGGTTTAGAAAATAGGGTGAGGGAGATAGAAAGAATATTAGCGTGGATGATAGTTCGGGCAGTATTTTCCTATGTGCTGCTTCTTCTAGCAGCCAACACTCTGAAGAAGATTACGTTTATGGAGTTTAATGACTGACTGTGACAGTGCACAATGAAGGAGGGCTTGGGATAGGCCTATAGATGAGAAAGGCATAGTGGAGAAAGCATGCAGTTTTAAGGAATGGCTAGATAGAGTATGAGTCCAGCAGGGACAGTGGTGCACAGTGCTAAGTTGGAAAGGTGCTGATCAATTACTGTACTTTTAGGATAGGATGTGGAGTGTGGAAAGCTGTGTCACAGATGCAGAACAGGCAGAAGATCAGCAGTGTAAAGAAAGACAAGAAATAAAAGAATAAGGACATGGCAAAGGAACAAATATGCTGAGAAGTATTATTATGCAATGCAAAAAAATTGTGTAGTAAGATGGTGGTAGTAGTAGTCAGTGATGTAGCAGATGAGACTGGACATTCCTTGCATCACAAAAAAGCATGCGTTGGTGACATGAGAATATGAGAAATAGAAGTTCCTAGGAAGACAATGTTAAGGAACGGTAGAGAAATGAGAAATGGAAATGGAATATAATTTTGTATAAAGGTGAGCTTCAAATCTTAGGTCAGAGAGAAGAAAGAGAAGGAGAAGAAACACCATCCAGTGAACAGGTAAGTGAGGAGCAGGCGGATTTGGAATTTAGGGCCAGCATGTTCATGGTTTAGGGAGATAAGGCAGCATGATGGTGGTTAATACAATGTCTTAGCCCCAAATATCTTAACAGTAAAGGATAAGAGAATGGGCTGTGAATCAAGGAGAGAGTAGAAGAAGGACAGTAGAACTGTGGGAGATCTGAATATGTTGGGAGCAGAGTGGGACGTTCCAAGTTCCAGGGATAATGAGATAGAAATTGAAAATTAAGTGAAGTCTTTGATCATCACGTGTTCAGACAACTGGTGTGAGACTGTCCCAGAAACACATCATGCTGTCTTATTAAAGGTGAAGGACAGCAGTGATGTCCAGGAACTTATGCCATTAGGTGACACAGATGATGCTACTATGCCTTTTAAAGTGGGATAAGGGAAAGATCACCAGCTCAAAGATGATGGTGTGGGATTTTAGAGAAAGGGATCATGATAAGGTAGAATCTAGGATCTAGGAAGAGGTAGAGAACTATGAAGTAAGCAGGCTGTGGGAATGTGCCAGGGATGCTGCTTCTAGTCTATGGGCAAGGGCATGATGAAGAAGTAGAAAGGCAAGAAAGATGAAAAAGCCAAAGTTGTTACAAATGCAGGTGAAACTAGAGACTGAGGAAAAAGACAGGGCATACAAGAGATGGAAAAGGAAGGAGGAGGAGGAGTAGATGTAGGCAAGCAGAATGCCAACTAACAAAATGAGTCATGACTAAGAAAAACATAACATTTTGAATGAATACTTTGTTTTAGTCTTTAAGAGTGAAGCAGTGGGAAGGTGTCAAGCTGAAAAAGAGGTATAGCAGATTCAAAAGAGTAGGGAACAAATACCTGATCGAAATAGGAAGGAGGCTGACAGGATAACTGTCTTCCCTAAGAATACTCATATCACAGAGACCAGATGGACTTCTTCCAAAGGTTTTTAGGAATGCAGTTCATAGGCTCATATGTTCATAGGTTGGTACTAGGCTATCGGCCCTAGGGCCAATACAAACCTAGCCATAAAAATTCTGTGGATATTTCTTCCCACAATGTCAATATCAAGGTGCAGGTACTCCACAACTATCGAAGCCAACCATCAACCAAAAAAGCAAAAATCAATAAAAAAATGTTTATACTTGAACAACAAAAGAACTTTATTCCATGGGTACTTTCATGTCTACTCTGGACGCTTCTTCAGACGTTAATAAAACACTTCATCACTTCTGTATTTAAACACTTATCAATTAAACAGTTAACCAATGAAAGCCTTTCCATGAATACATAACTATAAAAAGTCAGAAACTTCTAAATAGATAAAAAGTCAGAAACTTATATTGTGAAAATTAAAAATTCAAAATTCAATACTGACACTAAAAAGGATGTAGTAATAGATTATTACTGTTATTAACATTTCAGATGGCAAATAGCATATGAATATTTAAAAATACAAGAACATATAAAAACAGCATGTAATAAAAACATTTCAAGTGTATGAAACTATTGAAAAACTTCTAAAAATACATATTCCTACTAACACCAAGAAACATGAAAAAGTCAAATGTATAGCAATAAATAACTGCTAATGCTTCAGATGATGACTGACTAGAAAGGGTTTTAAAGTAACCCACTCATTGAGACCATGTCCTTCATCTGCTTTCATTCTGATGATCCATTTACATTCTTCCCTTTCAGTGAAGTTACTTACATTGCCTAATCTCAATGTGGTGTGTATCAATTCAATAACTAAGAACTCAAAGGTGTGTGTGGTGCCTTGCGATAGAACATGTCTAGCCAGTGCATTCCTGTCATTCTCCCTGTTGATCGCATATAAATGCTCTCTAACCCTTTCCCTCAATGTTCTATTCGTCATACCGACATAGAAAGCCTGGCATTTGGTGCAGATGGCTAAATAAACTATGTTCCTTGTCCTACAGTCTGCATAATGATCAAATTTATATAGCATACCTGTGTCCGGGTGTCTAAAGTTATTCCTGCCCAGTATGTATTTGCACTGATTGCAACTGCGACATGGAAAGGTACCCATTCTAACAGTAAGTGGTTGATCGTGAAGTCGCCTTTCATAACATAACATGTTCCTTAAAGATCTAGTATTCTTATAGGAAAAACTGGGGTGAGGACCAACAAGTGCTCTAAGCCTATCATCCAACTGTAGGATACCCCAGTTCTTTCTAATGACATTAGTAATACTCTTATTCTTGTTGGTATATGAAAGTACCATCCTCTTTTTACTTCTAGTAAATGGCCTGCTTTGTTCCACCTGTTCACTAGTTGCTATCCTGATGTAGGGTCTTGTTTCTTCATTGCGTTCTGTTTGTTGCAGGACTATCAAATCATTGTCATGGTAACTCCTTGATTTAAAGTCAGCATCTAAGCCTGTCAATTCATTCCTATATGCTGAATCATCACTTGTTAGGTGTGAACAGCGTGCTGCTTGATTCTTGACAATGTTCTTGTGTATGTGGTGAGGGTGCATACTATCACGATGTAAGTATGTGTTCTTTCTACAGGGTTTCCTATAACTGTTGGTAGTGAAATACCCATTATGCTTCCTGATGTTAACATCTAAGAAGTCAATCTGGTGACATGATCTCTCCCCAGTCAGCCTAAGAAAAGATGTGGTGTTGTTGATGTAACTTAAAAACTCGTCTAAGATAGTAACATCACCACTCCAAACAAAAAACACATTGTCCACAAAACGTTTATAATACTTGAGGTGCTGTGAATAAAACTAATTTCCAAAGATATACATAGATTCCCAGTAGGTTAGTATAAGGTTTGCATAAGAATTGGCACATGACGTGCCCATCGCTACCCCTGACGTCTGCAGATAATAACCATCACCATATAAAAATACATTATTTTCTAACACTAATTCCATCAGCATGGTGATCATAATCACTTTGTTGTTAGTCACGCCCTTCTCTAGAAGAAAAAGTCTCAGGAAGTCTATCCCTATATCATTGGGTATGCAGGTGAATAAAGACTGAACATCTAAAGTCATCATAATGTCATTTTCCAAGTATGCTTTTTCAACAGCACTCTCAGCTAGAGATTCCAATAATTGTTTAGTATCTCTCAAAATGGAGAAGGTAGAATCAACTATAGGTCTAAGTTGCTTCTCAATGTAAATTGACATACATTCAGTTAGCCAGCCTCTCCCTGAGACTATAGGTCTGAAGGGTGGGTCAGGCAATGTCTTATGCACCTTCGGAAGACCTCTGATGATAGGTACCAAAGGTTTTTCAACTAGAAAATAATTATAGAGATCATTGTTTATAATATTGGACATCAGCATATCATACAATGAGGCATGAAGTTTACTAATAATCTTGTTTATATCATACATGTGTATTTTTTTATATGTGGTTTCATCCAATAACATTTCTAACATTCTATTGTTATAATATACACTATCAAACAACACTATTGCACCACCTTTATCTGCTGGGCTGATAACTATAGTATCATTGTTTTGTAAACTTTTTAAAGCTGCTGTTTCTTGTCGGCTTAAATTATAAAATTCTGACTTAAAACCTGTTTGTTCAAACAACATATAAAAATCATTGCAACAAACTTTCTCAAAGCTTTCTAAAAGTGGATGCAATTCTGGTACAAAGCATGAAGGTTTCCTAAAATTATTAATTACTATATCCCTTGTCTCAGTGTTTTCATTACCATAAAATAAATCAAGTGCTAAACCCCTAGTAAAAAGTTTTAATTGTACTATCAACTCACTAATGTCTATCCCTTGTGAGGGCACAAATGATAAACCTCTGTTTAACACTTTCATTTCAGCATCAGTCAACTCATGGCTAGATAAATTAATTACCAGTTCATTGGAGTTTTCTTCCACAATCTCTTCTGTGGTTCCCCTGACTCCCCTGAGGGTTTCCGTTTTTTCCCCTTGTACTAGGGACTCCATGTCTTGCGATCTGCTGGTAGAAATGATAAAGGGAACGTAAGATGAATGTAAGATGAGAAAGAACTCATGAAAGAGATCTCCATTCTGGAAGAGCGTTTAAATTCTTCTTTAACACCTGTACAGTTATCTGATTACTTCTCTGAACTTTCCACTACTTTAACTCTAACTGATAACAGACTCTTGCAACAGAAAAAGAAGAAACTGGAGAGAGACTGTTCCGATTTTGCACGTGTTAACGTCTTCTCTTCGCCGAAGGAATCCTTCCAGTCAGCTATTGATGTAACAAACTCTTGCATTCCTGACAATAGGAAGGATGGTAACAGTGAAATGCGTCCTACTACATCAGGAAGTATTAATGTGGCCATCTTTGAAGGCACTCATGCAGAGGGGTGCACAACAGAGAATGGTTCAGATTTATTACTAGTGGAGAATGGAGGAACATCTGAAAACTTACAAAATAGGAATACTACAGCAGATAATATTCTACCAACCATTAGACAATTGGACACTAAGAGCTTGGGACCGGTAGTGAGGAAGAAGACTTTGCTCCCAGCAGAAGGGAATTCAGAGACTAATGAGAGAGACAACACAAATCTTACATTCCCTTTATCATTTCTACCAGCAGATCGCAAGACATGGAGTCCCCAGTACAAGGGGAAGAAATGGAAACTATCAGGGGAGTCAGGGGAACCACAGAAGAGATTGTGGAAGAAAACTCCAATAAACTGGTAATTAATTTATCTAGCCATGAGTTGACTGATGCTGAAATGAAAGTGTTAAACAGAGGTTTATCATTTGTGCCCTCACAAGGGATAGACATTAGTGAGTTGATAGTACAATTAAAACTTTTTACTAGGGGTTTAGCGCTTGATTTATTTTATGGTAATGAAAACACTGAGACAAGGGATATAGTAATTAATAATTTTAGGAAACCTTCATGCTTTGTACCAGAATTGCATCCGCTTTTAGAAAGCTTTGAGAAAGTTTGTTGCAATGATTTTTATATGTTGTTTGAACAAACAGGTTTTAAGTCAGAATTTTATAATTTAAGCCGACAAGAAACAGCAGCTTTAAAAAGTTTACAAAACAATGATACTATAGTTATCCGCCCAGCGGATAAAGGTGGTGCAATAGTGTTGTTTGATAGTGTATATTATAACAATAGAATGTTAGAAATGTTATTGGATGAAACCACATATAAAAAAAATACACATGTATGATCTAAACAAGATTATTAGTAAACTTCATGCCTCATTGTATGATATGCTGATGTCCAATATTATAAACAATGATCTCTATAATTATTTTCTAGTTGAAAAACCTTTGGTACCTATCATCAGAGGTCTTCCGAAGGTGCATAAGACATTGTCTGACCCACCCTTCAGACCTATAGTCTCAGGGAGAGGCTGGCTAACTGAATGTATGTCAATTTACATTGAGAAGCAACTTAGACCTATAGTTGATTCTACCTTCTCCATTTTGAGAGATACTAAACAATTATTGGAATCTCTAGCTGAGAGTGCTGTTGAAAAAACATACTTGGAGAATGACATTATGATGACTTTAGATGTTCAGTCTTTATTCACCTGCATACCCAATGATATAGGGATAGACTTCCTGAGGCTTTTTTTTCTAGAGAAGGGCGCGACTAACAACAAAGTGATTATGATCACCATGCTGATGGAATTAGTGTTAGAAAATAATGTATTTTTATATGGTGATGGTTATTATCTGCAGACTTCAGGGGTAGCGATGGGCACGTCATGTGCCAATTCTTATGCAAACCTTATACTAACCTACTGGGAATCTATGTATATCTTTGGAAATTAGTTTTATTCACAGCACCTCAAGTATTATAAACGTTTTGTGGACGATGTGTTTTTTGTTTGGAGTGGTGATGTTACTATCTTAGATGAGTTTTTAAGTTACATCAACAACACCACATCTTTTCTTAGGCTGACTGGGGAGAGATCATGTCACCAGATTGACTTCTTAGATGTTAACATCAGGAAGCATAATGGGTATTTCACTACCAACAGTTATAGGAAACCCTGTAGAAAGAACACATACTTGCATCGTGATAGTATGCACCCTCACCACATACACAAGAACATTGTCAAGAATCAAGCAGCACGCTGTTCACACCTAACAAGTGATGATTCAGCATATAGGAATGAATTGATAGGCTTAGATGCTGACTTTAAATCAAGGGGTTACCATGACAATGATTTGATAGTCCTGCAACAAACAGAACGCAATGATGAAACAAGACCCTACATCAGGATAGCAACTAGTGAACAGGTGGAACAAAGCAGGCCATTTACTAGAAGTAAAAAGAGGATGGTACTTTCATATACCAACAAGAATAAGAGTATTACTAATGTCATTAGAAAGAACTGGGGTATCCTACAGTTGGATGATAGGCTTAGAGCACTTGTAGGTCCTCACCCCAGTTTTTCCTACAAGAATACTAGATCTTTAAGGAACATGTTATGTTATGAAAGGCGCCTTCGAGATCAACCACTTACTGTTAGAATGGGTACCTTTCCATGTCACAGTTGCAATCAGTGCAAACACATACTGGGCAGGAATAACTTCAGGCACCCGGACACAGGTGTGCTATATAAATTTTAATCATTATGCAGACTGTAGGACAAGGAACATAGTTTATTTAGCCATCTGCACCAAATGCCAGGCTTTCTATGTCGGTATGACGAATAGAACGTTGAGGGAAAGGGTTAGAGAGCATTTATATGCGATCAACAGGGAGAATGACAGGAACACACTGGCTAGACATGTTCTATCGCAAGGCACCACACACACCTTTGAGTTCTTAGTTATTGAATTGATACACACCACATTGAGATTAGGCAATGTAAGTAACTTCACTGAAAGGGAAAAATGTAAATGGATCATCAGAATGAAAGCAGATGAAGGACATGGCCTCAATGAGAGGGTTACTTTAAAACCATTTCTAGTCAGTCGTCATCTGAAGCATTAGCAGTTATTTATTGCTATACATTTGACTTTTTCATGTTTCTTGGTGTTAGTAGGAATATGTATTTTTAGAAGTTTTTCAGTAGTTTCATACACTTGAAATGTTTTTATTACATGCTGTTTTTATATGTTCTTGTATTTTTAAATATTCATATGCTATTTGCCATCTGAAATGTTAATAACAGTAATAATCTATTACTACATCCTTTTTAGTGTCAATGTTGAATTTTGAATTTTTAATTTTTACAATATAAGTTTCTGACTTTTTATCTATTTAGAAGTTTCTGACTTTTTATAGTTATGTATTCATACAAAGGCTTTCATTGGTTAACTGTTTAATTGATAAGTGTTTAAATACAGAAGTGATGAAGTGTTTTATTAAAGTCTGAAGAAGCATCCAGAGTAGACGTGAAAGCGCTAACAACCCATGGAATAAAGTTCTTTTGCTGTTCAAGTATAAACATTTTTTTATTGATTTTTGCTTTTTTGGTTGATGGTTGGCTTCGATAGTCGTGGAGTACCTCCACTTTGATATTGACATTTTTCGTTTGGGGACTTAGCAGGTACCTTATCCTGAGAGATCTCTGTTTATTTATCTTATTTCTTCCCACAATATTTACTTCTCTGGACCCCTGTCTAGCAGGGCGACTGACATGATCCCCAGGGTGAATTTCTTGTCTCCCATCCAATCATCAAGGTTCCTTTTGAAGAGGGCCAAGGAGGCGCACTGCTTGACATGTATGAGCAGTCTATTTCAGAATATGGGGAGTCTCTGGGTCAGGAGCCTATCCATCCAGCATGTTTTGTTCATTGTGATGACAAGGTTTAGATCCCTGGAGTGTGTGGCTCTGAGGGATTAGGATTTCTTTAAGTGGAGCATGTCCAATAGCTCAGGGTTTGCCATGGCCTTGTATGTTAAGCAAAGATCGCCTCTGAGTAGACGATATGCCACAGAATATAGCTGCAGATTTTTTAGATGGTCAGCATATGGCATCTGCTTTAGGCCTGTGATTCTTTTAGTGAGGTATTTCTGTGGCCTTTCTAGCTGTTGCAGATGTCTTGTGATGTACATACCAAACGGGGCATTATACTCTATAATGGATCTAATGTGGGATGAGTACAGTGGGACAATGACCTCCTTTTTTCTGGATGAAAAGCCCTTAGTGATGAGGTGTGCCACATAGAAGGATTTCCAGACTGTTGTGGCGATGTGGTTATTGAAAGTGAGACCACTGTCCACCTGTGTCCCTAAGTCTCTCATCACACTTTCAGTGTTTAGTGTACTGCCACTTATGTGGTAATTCATGGATACATGTTTTTTCCCAAGTGGATAACTATACATTTCATGGCATTAAGCTTGAGCCCATGGCTCTGGCACCAGACATCTGTTTCTGTAAGGCCCTTTTGTAGAATATCCACATCATTTGGGGATTCAATAATGGCTCCCAGTTTGCAGTCATCTGCGAACTTTGTTAGTCGGAGTCCCTTAGTGTTGGCCTGTACTTCAGAGAAATAGATGCCAAACAAGAGTGGTCCCAGGACTGAACCCTGAGGTACTCCACTTGTCACTTGTCTGGAGCTGGATTTGGAGTTGGCTACTTTTACAGTCGGGATTCTGTCAGTAAGCCAGTTGGTAACCCATCGAGTGATGTAGGGATTTATACCCAGCTTAGTAAGTTTATCTATGATTCCAGAGTGGGGAATGGTGTCGAAGGCCTTTGCGAGGTCCAGATAGGTTGTGTGGACCACCTTATCCTCGTCCACAGCTCTGGAGACTGATTTGAAGAAGTCAATCAGATTCAGGACTCCCACAGTTAGTATGCTGCCAGATCCTCTGATGAAGATTTTACTACATTACTCACCATCATGGGACTGAATGAAAATCTATGGCTCTGTAGTCCTTTTGGTGTAACCACTTTGTCAGAGAATTGCAAGAAAGGCTGGATGCTTTCCTGGAAAACAGTATCCACAGCAAGAACCAACAAAGCTTTTTTTAGTCAAACAGTATCCAAATTTATGACTGCGTTATATCAGTACTCAAAAGGTGATTACTAAAAGATATTGTCCTTCCCCAAATTCAGCAAGGCATTTGATTTAGTCCAGTCCTAAGAACAACTAGGAAAACTAAAGGTATTAGGATAGAATCGGGACTTTATTACGTTACTGACATAGGCTGACTGACTACGGTTGACATATGTGCTATAGAGAGTTATACTAAGAGGTACAATTTCAAGAAAGTGGCAAGATGAGCATCACAGAGGTCATTCCTGGGTCCAGTTGTCATTAGTGTGTTTGTTTTAGACATATCTGAGAAGAAAGCAAACAGATGCAATGTTTTCAAACCGATTCAAGTTATATGCATCATTGGAAGAAAGTTGGAAAATCCTAATGAAAGATTTGGAAAGGATGACCAAGTGACCTAAATGGTGAATTTGAGTTCCTTGGGAAAAAATACAAAGTGTTTCACCTGTGAAAGAGAAACTTTGGTGTAAAGCATAAGAGTTTGAGAACAAAAAATATGATAACAGAGCAGATAAAGGTGCTAGGATGTGTGAATCATGCCTGGACTGATCTACTAGCATCAAATGGAAAGAGCGGTGGCTCTAGCTACAAGAATACTGGGGTGTATCTTGAAAGGGGCTGATTATAGGAGCAATGAAATAATACCTACAATCTATTGGGGTCTCGTTGGGCCATGGATTGTACTGTGAACAGTAATGGGGCTATATAACAAGAGGGATATCACCTAAAGGAAGGAGTACAGAGGAAATCTACAAAAAAGCATACATGGACGAGAGAAGAAAAGAAATGGCCGAAGACTATGATTGTGGTTGATGCACAAAATCATTTCAAGGAGATGAGAAAGGCTAGTCCTAAACAAGAAGTCAAGCAGAGACAGGAGGGGCAAAGGCATCATGTTCTAGAGACTAAAACTAGTTCTTCATGGACAGGGTTGTGGAGTCATTGCATGAACTTATTAAGTGGGTGGTACAACAAGAATTCAATGAGGCATTTAAGATGAGATTAGACAGATGGAGAAGGAGGAGTGTGAGGAAATAATGAAGGAATGTGTAATGTTTAATGCACGTAAAGAGCAGATTAGATATGCTTGTTGTTTTCTTCAGCACTCAAACAAATGTAGTGTAATCAAAACATTGCAAATTATAATAGGAAAATTGTCAGTATGCAACATAACTTTAAAGACATACCCAAATTTTGACATTCATTTTACTTCTCGAAGAGTGTTAATGAGGACTATAAAGGATTAAAACATATCTATAAAATATCTTAAGATCTAGGCAAACATAGAATTAAAACACAATTGGCGTAACAGCAACAAAACAAGTTCCAAATCAGTAAGCATGCCAAAAATCAGACTCAGCTGAAGGAAATGCACTTTCGCAAACGTATATGATTCCACAATCCTTTATTGTACAAAAGATTTAGCGCTTTCATCCACTAATATACGTGGACTTCATCAGAATAACTACAGTCATTTACACATCCCTTATATAAACCAATTTGGTGCCAAAAATCTACTTTAAAATTACTTTAGTGTTAAAGAAATATACACCAATAAATTAAAAACTAAATTATAACATTTAGACATACTTAAAATAACATTCACATATACATAAAATATATAAACCATCTGTGTTAAAGACGTAATGAATAAACATTTTTTTTACTATTTTATTATGTTTGATCGCACTTGCAAAATAGGTTTAATGGTTATGTAATCATTGAGACCAGGAAGATTTAAAGCATCAGTAAGTAGTTGCCATTTGGTCTCCTTATACCCTAATAATGTCTTAAAATGACCTCCTCTTGGACCTAATTTAATCTGCTTGAGAATGGCAAATTTAAATATTTGATCATCCCCTTTTGCCTCAATATGCCTAAACAATGCATTTGTCTTATCTTTCTTAGTGATGTTATATAAATTATCATAAATCCTGTTCCTCAGGCATCTCACCATTTTCCCACTGTAACAACATGGGCAGACCATACATTTGGCCATACAAACAACACATTTGGAATTGCAGTTCCCATTTGCAAAAGTGACCTTGGTATTCTTAACATTTTCTAACACTAACCCTTCATCCTCTAAAATAGCAGGATATTGTCTGCAACTCCCACACTTCCTAGTGTGTCTGTTGTTGTGTTTAATAACAGCCCTATTTTGTTCCAATACCCTCTTTAGATTACTACCCAGTTTATATACAAAAGAGGGTTCTGCTCCAACAACTTTATTTATTTCACTGTCCGCCATCAATATATTCCAATTTTTTCACCATAATTTGTTTGCCATGTTCACTTATGGTGAATATTCCAAAACACAAGCTCTGTTATAATTCATGTCATCCTTTCTCACTTCCGAAGGAATAGTTTTCACTAAAGGTTTTCCTAATATGGGGGGGGGGTATTTCCTTCCCCATTCACTTGTAACATACCTTTCCACATCTTCTAATACTGAATTAGGGTATCCTCTCACCTTGAAAAAATTCTCAATAGTATCCATTTTCCTCAACATATCATCATATTGGGATGTCATCCGGGCAGCTCATATACATTGACCCTTACAAATATTTCTCATAAGTTTCCTAGGGTGATTACTACTATATTCAAGATAACTATTTGAGAAGGTAACTTTTCTATATATTTTGAACCTGAATCCAGAAGTTGTATTGGAAATATACGTATGCAGAAATGCTATACCACTAGTACTATGTGTAAGTAAATCATAAGAATGTGGTGGTATTGTTGATGTAGGTCATGAATTCCTCAAAAATATTATATGGCCCTTCCCACAAGATGAAAATGTCATCCAAAAATCTCGAGTAGTATCTAATGTGCTTATGAAATCTACTCTGAAACACATATTGGGTTTCCCAATTTAGCATAACCAGGTTGGCAAACATGGGGGCACACACTGCCCCCATCGCCACACCCCTGGTCTGCCTATAATACTCACCCTCAAAGTAGATAAAATTGTTGTCAAACACAATAGATATCAACTCCAGTATAAGGGAAACAGTATCCCAGTTTAAATTAGTGTGTTGTCTAATACTATTGCAAAATCCATCCAAGCCTGCTTCCTTGGGGATGCATGAAAAAAGGTCAATAATGTCAATGGTGATGTAATACACTCCTTGCTTCCAAATTTCAGGGGTAAGGCTACTAAGAAAGGCCCATGAATCTTTAACCATATGAGGGATAGAGCCATAGATATTTTTAAGCCAATGATCAATGGCTACATCTATGGGAAATGTTTTGGAATAACTCCCCGATATAATGAGACGGAAGGGTGGGTTAGTGATACTCTTGTGAATTTTCGGTATTCCAACTATAGTGGCCAACACCAGATGTTCTACTTTTAAAAACTTATAAACCTCATTGTTAATACGGTTGTCAATCCAAAATTTCTCAATATACATATCAATTTGGCTATATGCAACCTGTATCTCATTAACAGAAACTGTTTCATAGTTACCAGAGATTTGTAAGATCTCAAAATTGTATCTACATATTCAGAATTATCATATAGCATCACCTCTCCACCCTTGTCAGGTTTCATAACTCTGATGTAATCATTCTTAAGTTGTCCCAAAATCTCAGCCTCTTCACATGATAGGTTGTACTTCCTATTCATATCTTTTATATTATTCTGCATACTATAAATATCCTTCATAACCATTTTCTCATATACTGCAACACTGGAGTGTGTCACAGGAAATTATGTTGATTTCCTCTTTAAAATATAATTTTCTATATGTCTATGGTCATTTTGATACTGAATAGCTAAATTTACTTTTCTCAAGAATAACTTAAACTCTTCCAAGCAATCTACAATATGAAAACCTGTGTTGGGGATAAATTTCATTCCCCTAGCAAATAGTTGAAAATGTTCCTTTTTCAAAACGAATTCCATGTAATTATCAATTTTAAAATCATCTAAACTACTTAGAATTCCATCATGTGCTAATAAGTGCTGAACATTCTTATCACCCGTATCCATTAATGTCACCACTGGCCATCCCCCACTGGTAATACATCTGTTCCTTTTGTCCCCATTATGATCTCTCCTGATTCTATTTCCAGTCTTTCCTCCAATTCTTGTGTTGTTTCTGCTTCCACCCACCCCCACAAAAATTTGGATTATTGTTATTATATTGATTATAATTAGTCTCCACTGTGTCCCTACCATAGTCCCCATCTCTATCCATGTTATCCTTAGGACCATCGTTTTCTTTCCTCAATTTCCATAGATACACAATAGGCAGGATTCACGAAGCCTCTGTGTAAGAGTTACAAGGCTTACACGGAGGCTGCAGTTAAACGGTGTGACGTCAGCATGTCATGCATATGCATGAGGGCATGCTGAAACACACCTAAGGCTAACACGGTCCATGGAAGACAGTAGGGGGCGTGTCCGTAGGCCGAGACCTGCAAGCGGACACGCCCCCAGAAGAGTAAAAGTGCCCAAAGTAAACACCCATGACAGAGTCCATGGAAATGTGAATAAACACAACACAACACATGCCCCCACAGACTATGAACATAAAATATATAAATGAACATGTTATATATTTTTTTTTAAATCGTAAAGATGTTTGCCCATGAGTGCACTCGTTTGCACGGGCGTGCCCATAGCTTAGCCACAGTTAGCAATCAGTGGAAAGCATATAAGAACTAACTATGCAAAGTAAGCCAAAAAGCAATAGCATAGCAGTCGAGACGTCGGCTGAAAAACAGGCAGTCATGGTTTGAGCCCCCACAACATCAATTTTTAGTTTTAGTAAAATAAGTACGAAACAAGTCCCTGACATATATGTACACATATAAAATTATATTTTATGTAAAATGTAATGAAATAGGCCATTTATTTTGAAGAAATGTGAGATAACAAAACAATAAAAAAATGCCAGATGTGCCTATAGCTGAGTTACAGTTTAACAAGGTGAGTGCATCTGCCTGTAGGTGAGCAGTGGTTTAACAGGTGTAAAATGTGTGCCCGTAGGTGAGCAGTGGTTTAACACGCTGAAACTGTGTGCCCCTAGCTGAGCTTTGCGTAATATGCGTGCTGACAGCCAAATGAAGCGCAAACCAGCGTAACCCGTTTGTGCGGAGCTGCGCACCGTGCCAACAAGCTAACCGACGGGCAACGGTGAGCAAGCTGTAACAAAACTGCCTTTACAAAGACACACCCCCTAGCCTGTCTAGACAGTCATAAAATATAAAAAGCAGTGGCCAGGTTCGAACCCAGGATACCATGCACCATAGTCAAGGTACTGAACCACTAAGCCACAACAACTGTACTTAGAACTGCAGTAATAGCAAATATATAGGAATGAATAGAAAGTGGAGCATGACAAAGCAGGTTTTGTGAAGTTGATACAATTCCAAAATGGCCAATCACAGATAAGTGCAGGAAAAACGGCATATATAAGCCCCATAGGCGGGAATACACAGCATAAACGATTGTAGAACTAACTTGCAGCCAGAATGTCAGGAGTAGGTGAGGGTAGTTGCTTTCGAGCACAGAGGTGGGGTGTTGAGGAGTCCAGATACATGGTCTGGCTCCTAGTCCACAATCATGAGGCCCAACTCATGCAGAGCCAGGTCCTGTGGGGAGCATATAGGGCTGAGGCGTGGGACCGGTTGGTTCATGATCTCACCAGTGCCACAGGGATTCCAAGGACTGGTGAGCAGGTCTGTCACCACCATGCGGACCTGAAGAGATGTAAACAGGACCAACTGAACCTTTGGATCCAGGAGGCCCGGCAAATGCCCAATGCCCCACTACTGAGTAAGTTACATTCAATCATGTATGTAAGAAATTAAACTAGCTGATATTATGGAGATGTGTATTCCAATATTAGTTCATTTATATTACAGCTGCAGGTGTCCGTTCTGTGAACCGCAGAACCTATGGCAATAGGCTGGTGCGGTTGCGCCTCCAGGCAGGTCAGTAATCCTCTCCCAGTAACTGTAAAGAAATATAAAAGTATGACAGTTAGCAAAAGACTGCAGTGTAGTCACTAAGTAATAAAATCTGCAAGTAACAGTGTAAGCGTGTTTGCAAGTATTGCTTGATTACAAAAGTGTGTTGCAGTCTGTAATCCAAACAGAAAAATGAAAATGTCTGAAATAAAGTCTGAAATAAAGATGCCCCACCTGTAATATAATAGTACACAACCTGCAGCAGGCTGAAAAGTACAGCTGCAGAAGATGAGCAAATCACATGTGTGAAATATATCCCTGTTGAAATACTGAAACATGACAGAAGTGAGACTGCTGGAAAGGATTGTAATAACTACAGGTAAAACATGTCAATAAAGCCTAGAAGTAAGTACCATCCTAAATAGTAAAATGAAAACAAGTGAGAGAGTGTAAGAAAGAGTAGTAATAACCCCTGAATAAAGTATACTGTAGTCAGTACAGAATGAAATGAATGTGACAAGCAGAACCAAACTGCGAAATGTGTTCAAAGCGTTGCTGCAGCTGGAATGTGTATCGCAAAATCTGGATATGTTGCTCTCAGTCTGCAATATGCAGATAGTATGATTGTCTGAAATACCAAACATCCACAGTTGTCTATAGCTATATAAAGCAAATGTAGCAGGATGATGTAGCTGAACAAAGCCAGATATGAACATGTATGAATAACAATAAAATGTATATTGATGTAGCAGTAACAGTCCTATCACCAAATTGAAGTAGTTATCATATAGGAAACTGTAGTTAGAACAGTAGTGTGTATATATCTGCAGCTATTAGAAATGTACAGCATATGTATTGGTATTCGAAGGTGTTAATAATATTTTCTTCACCCCACCCTATAACCACATATAATCCATTCCACGTGAAATTGGTATGTGCAATCACAATTAACACCCCTGGACATTTGTCCTGTTGGGTTATGAATATTTGCATGTACGTTGATGCATCTGCCCTGTTCATACATACAAATCTGATGGCCTGTTGCCATCAATCAACCCTGCATGTTGTTGGACTGTGTATTGCTGTTCATATTATGCATGTGTTTTGCTCGCTGTTCAATGGTGTGAATATCTGGGTGTTTGGTTAATGGGAATACTAATGCATGCTGTTACAACTAATTGCAAATGGTATTGTATGTTACTAACCCAAACTGTCATGACATAATGCAAAACATAGGATGAGAGGCAAGGCGGGTTACAGCGGACCCACCTCTCCCACCTCAGCTGGCGAGTGCACCTGGCATTAGTGCCCAGTCTGGACCCTCCTCCGGTGGCCCTGTGCCACCTGCAGGTGGAAGCGCTGCAGAGGATGGGGCCCGTCCCCCCTCTGCAAGTGTGGCTGGAGGAGAACCACCACTCACCCTCCGTAGCGTCCGGACTGTGGTGTGTAGGGAGATCCGGGACTCTGTTCTTGGGCCACTACGCCAGCTTGAGGCACAGGTGGCACAACTTACGGGCATGCCTGTTGCCCGGCCTACACAGCCCCCAGCACAGCCTCGTCCTGGGCAGTGAAGGAACAGTGGCAACTGCCCATGGGTGGGGATATCAGTTCCACTGTTGCCATCTGTGGGCTCATGGTCTCTGGATATCCAAACATCCGTCCCCGTCAATTGTGTAACCCCCCCACACGTGTCATACACCGCCCCTGTATGCGTCTTGTTTGTCTTGTCTGTTGACCTACCCAACCTACCTCCCCAGCTATACCGACTTCCTTCACCTGACATACCACTTTCACCTGAAAAAAAAAAAAAAAAGGGCACTCTGTACCCACAAAAAAATTACGCCCCATACATAGCTGCCCATTCTGCACACATGTCTGCTGGACATGGAAACTATCAATTGCAATTGGCTGTACAACAAGTATTATTGTTGTCCTGACACCTCTGTCAGGGGTGGAAGGTTTCAAATGTCACACCAAATTACAAACATATGCACAGCTGTTGCTGATGAAGAAATGGGCAGCTATGGGCCTTACCTACATCCTTCCTGCAAAACCCAAGCTTGTTTCCCTACTGTCTTACCCTCTTTGTGACCCCTTTTTCACCACTTTCCTGTCTCCCCATTTTCATTTCTTTCTAAGAAAATAGCGCGGGTGTGCGCCAGAGTAAGCACTGTTAAGCGGTTGTAAGTGGGTGTGCGCAGAGCTGAACGCCAGTGCACATGCGGGAGCTCCGTGCAAACCAGCGCTAACCTGGTTACAACTGCTTAAAAGTGCCTAGGTCACTCTGATTGACAGGTCCTGTAGTCAGTTCAAAAGCAAAATAAAATCCCACTGTCAGTCCTGAACCCAGGACCTTGGAAACAGTAGTCTGCATGACCTACCACTAAGCCACGACTGTTATACAAGAACATTGTGCTAAAATAAATATATCATGTAATAGTAGGAATGAATGTAAAGGGAATATAGGATGTTTAGTACACAAAGCATGTCATTTATACTTACTGTCAAAACTAGTGGATTTCCATAGTAGTAGTGTGTGAACAGAAACAGCCATGCTAGTTGGTAGCTAGTAGGTAATAATGTCAGTTAATGTACATATATAAATATATGTATATTTACATATATATATATATATATATATATATATATATATAGTTGTAGGTGTCAGTGTGCATACACACTTACTACAGGAAACAGGAGAGAGGAATGGAGAAATGTGAATCTACAACACAGACTGAATCATGAGAGAGATACTAACTAACATTTACACTCACAGAACAGTGTCCACAGAATACCAGCATGGTCCCCGCCCTTACAATCTGAAAGGGCAACGCCTATCTCACATACCCTTTTATAGTACTGTCCTGACATCACAGTGAGAACTGCAATCAGTACACAACTGGCTGCATGCAATTAGCAAATGCTGGCATACAATTGGTGCAGAGGCCATCACATGGACTTATAAGCATCCTGTACTCACACTCCACACAAGCAATACTTTCATTGCACTGTCTGGAGGCAGACAGAGAGAGAGAGAGAGAGAGAGAGAGAGAGAGAGAGAGAAAAATAAGAACACAAACAACAACACACGGTACACAAACTAAGTTGAAGCTGTCAGCAGTGTCAGTACCAAGCTTGGCTAGCAGCAGCAGGAAGCTGTAGTAACGGTAACGCAACCAGCTGCGACAAACACAGGTAATGTAAAGTAACAAGTTAATAGTCTACATACTGTGAACCCCCCATATGTGTCATAGGTCTGTATCTATAGGTATGTCCATGTGATATGTTGTGTGCACGTAGTTCCACCCAAAGGGGATGTCTATACATTACATGTCATTCAGTGTTAGGCCATGATCCTGGCACCAGTTGTCCGTTTCAGTGAGGCCTGTATGTAGGATGTGTGTGTCAGCTGGTGTAACGACTATGGCGCTTAGTTTGCAGTCATCTGGGAACTTTGTCATCCACAACCCGCACTTTTTTGCTTTCACATCTGAGAAATAAATGCCAAACAAGAGGGGTCCTAGGACAGAGGCCTGTGGGATACCACATGTGACCGGCATTGAGTCTGACATGGCTCCCGCAATATCGATATTATGGATTCTGTATGTCAACCAATGTGCAACCCATCATGTGACATATGTAGTAACATGTAAGCTAATGAGCTTGTCTATGATGTCTGAGTGGAGTACTGTGTTGAAGGCCTTAGGCAAGTCCAGGTAGGCTGTATGGACTGCGTTGCCCTCATCAATGGCTGTAGTGACTGTTTTGAAAGGTCAACTAGGTTCAAAAGGCAGGATCAGCCCATCACAAAGGCAAACTGGCTGGGAACAAGTGTCTGCAGGTACCCAATATCACTGTATATGCGTCCCATACTGAATCATTCCATAGCTTTGCAGACCAGGCTGGTTAAGCTTATGGGGCGGTAGTTCCCAGGGTCAGTAGAGGTGCCTCCTTAGTGGAGTGGGACCACTGTTGCTGTATGCCAGTGTTCAGGTACATATCCCGTAGTACGGCCAAGGTTAAATATCAGTCTAATATGCGGTTGTATGTCCTCTTGTAGTTCACGTAGCACCCATCCAGGGATACCATCAGGTCACATTGATGCTGTGTGTTCTGCTTTGCTGAGGGCGGCCCTCATCTGGACTTGTGAGATGATAGGGAGGTTACATTCAGCTGTGATAAGTATTTCTAAGTGTGGGGGAGAAGGAGGGGGGATACGTGCACTGAACCTGTCTGCAAGAATGTTGCCAATATCTGTGTGTTCAGTGAATGTTAAGTAGGTGTGTAGTAACTCAGAGCATATCTGAGGCATTTGGTCCATATGTGTAACATAACTGAAGAAGGCCTTGTGGTTATCTATAGTGTTCGTGGCCATTTCCCTCCCAGAGTAGGCCGTGGATGTTGTTATGAGAGACCGTAGCTTATTACCAGTGCTGACCACAGATGCCTTCCCTTTATGTGAATCTGCTCTGTCCTGCAGTAGCCTCCTGCTATCGTTATACAATCTGCCTTTGGCTGGGGTCCACCAGACAGGATGCCTAACCTTTGTGCATAGGGTCTGGGTTAGAAATGTGTGTGCATGTTCCATGCATTTTTTGGGATGTCCGTGGGAAGCATTCGCAAAGGGGTCAGCAGTGTGGGTTGTGGGTTCCACTGGCCCAGTGGGCTGCATGGATACCATGTCAGTCCTAACAAGTGAATATCTGTCTAATCACATATATATCAAAGTAGTCTACTGTGCTGGTGGTGGTGGTGGTGGTGGTGGTGGGACATGTATATCCAGGCCAAGTAATTTGTGTCCAGATCACACTAGTGGATGGCGTTCCACATACAGTACCTTGGTATGAACCCCCAGAGTGAGGTTGTGCATTGGACCTGTCTCAGTGTGCTGACCGATGAGGCATGCTACTATGTTGTATGGAATGTGGCAGGTATTGTTGCACAGGTGCTGGCTGAGCACTGATATCTGGCCATGTACTTGTGTATCCACCAAGAGACACACACATGCTACATATGGGAGTAGTAGTATATCACTACAGTTGAGTATCATGTATAGTATGTGTGCCATATATTGCTGACATAGTCTGCTGATATTCTGTTTGTGTTCTCTTCCAAGGACATGGCGCGTCAGCGAAATCCTGCCTACTCTGCAGCAGAAGATGAGGAGATACACCAGAGCCTGGTGCGGGATTATGACATACTGTTTTCCTGCACCAGCCAGAATCAGCAGGAGAGGGCTGCACTGTGGCAAGACCTTGTCCGTAGGGTAAATGACATTGGCACGCATAATAGGACATATGAGCAGGTACAACATCACTGCAGTAATTTAATCAGAAATGTCCGTCAGCGTGCGTCGGATATCCACAGGCAACAGGTCACCACAGGAGGTGGGGTAACCACACATCCCCCCTCACCAGACTGGAGCGGCTACTCCTAAGTGTTGTGGCTCCAGCCCCGGAACATCAACAGCAACACACCTGCATCATGATGGAGGCTGGATCCACACAGCAACACGACATGGAGCATGCAGGTAATATGCCATATGTACACTTGACTGTTCTGTACACTGTTAGTTTATGCATGTGTAAGGTGTGTCCGTGGTATGTAGCTGTCAACATAGTATGTAATTGTGCAGGTGTGATATTGCCAATATCAGCAGCTGACATGTGAAAGGCAACTGGTGTACTACTGCACTGTATCATATGCAGTATCAATGGCACAGTTGTGCCCACTGACATTAATCTCCTCATTTCTGCAGGTCCCTCCGGTGTTACAGCAAGACAGCCCATCCATGCTGGTGAGTGTGTTTTAACAATACCTATAATAGTCCTGATAGTGCTAGTAATACTAGTGTAACTCAGTAGTGCTCTGTGTGTATACTGCGGGGTGTGCATGTGTGCATGTGTGCCTGTGTCCATGTGTGCATATGTGCATGTGTGCATGTGTCCACGTGTGCATGTGTGCATGTGTGCATGTGTGCATGTGTGCCTGTGTCCACGTGTGCATGTGTGCATGTGTGCATGTGTGCATGTATGCCTGTGTCCACCTGTGCATGTGTGCATGTGTGCATGTGTGCCTGTGTCCACGTGTGCATGTGTCCATGTGTGCATGTGTGCCAGTGTCCATGTGTGCATGTGTGCATGTGTGCATTAGTGCATCACTGGTAACATTGTGTAGACATTGTAAACTGTGTTTCCTGTCTTCCTGCCACAGGTTCTGGTGCTGCTCTGGTGTCCTGCAGCATGGAACCTGAATCTGGTGCCACAGGTACTGATAATGATTATATCTGTGTAATGGCACAGGAAGGTGTGTCAGGGTCTGTCATTGGTCAGCCAATTGACAGTACACAGCTGTCAACCCCATCATTGCGCACAGTCATCCTGCCAGTACATCCTATGTCACCATTGTCCCTAGGTGATGGACAGGATACAGTGGGCATTGACCAGGGTAATGTGTTATCTGTGGCACATGCTTTCCCACACAGCAGCCATGGGCAGGGTCCTGTGATGGTACCACACAGACAGTTACCCATGGGTTCTCGTGGGAGCATCCGTGGGCGTACTGCCTCTGGCAGATGTGCCCAAAGAGGTCTGTCAACCTCAGCTATGTTTTGGGCTGTCATGCAGGCACAGTTGCGTATGGAAAGGTACACCAGACAGGGTCTGAGGGAGCTGAGAGCATGTCGCACAGCCATGACTGACAGTATGTGTGACATCGCGGATGCTATCCATAATTTCACCGATGTCATAGACAGATGTTGTGGGGACATATTACAGCAGTTCCACAACCACATGTCCATGGGCCAGGGCAATGGTGGACGGTTGCGGCGTCGATGTGGCCGTATGCCAGCAACAGCAGCAGCTGGCAGTCGGCGCGGATGACAACAGGCCCGCGGACACCCCCATAGTGCCAGCAGCAGCCCCAGCAATGCTGGGTCTGTGCTGTCATTGGAACGCCCCAGGAGACCACGTGCATGTGGCTCTGGACAGTCCCAACAGGGACCTGTGTCCAGTCAACACACTCCCACTTCTGATGACAGTACCCAGTCTGGCTTAGTACCAGATACGGTCCGTAGCACCCTTGCCAGGCACAGGTACCGTGTCCATGCCCACAGACATTGATCTGTATGACCTGCCAGGTGCAGTCTGTGGCTGTCCACAAACTCCAGTATATGGCAGCCATGAGGTGGAACTGTGTGCATGCATACACACATGCGAAATGTTAACACCTAGGGCTACCACATACATGCACACACTGCACCAACAGTGCCCCACCCTGTACTGCTGTCCCTCACCAACACACATACACACACATGTCAATTGGTGGTATCAGTGGCAGACTCAGGCATACCTAATTCACACCCTGTGCATATGATGAAACTGTGCCACCTCCTGCAATCTCCAGCATCAGTGCAGGAACAGGTAAACACATTGCTGATGCACAGGGTGACTACATAGAAGTGTATTACTAGTATCATGTTGGTAACAGTACAGTGTGCTGATATGACTGTGTGTATATCCCAGCATGCCTGATGCAGTAACTGTATGACTGTCCTGAATTGTTATCTACACCCATAGTAAGTACCATAGTGTAACAGCTGCACATTATTGCATACCGGTGGTAAGGATGTCAACAGATAGCCACATACATAGGTAGCACAGGGGGGAAGCTAATGCAAGTAGTGATACACAATGATGGACATGTACAGTAATGGCGGCAAGTTGCCCACAATGACTATGCAATGTGGATGTTTGCGCATGTTGATATGTGTGCAGTACCAATGTAATACAAATCACAATTAACTATGACATAATATCAGTTCTACCATGGACATCTGAGCTGTGCATTCCTGGGTACATGTTGATAGTGTCTACATATTTGCACTGTTACCTACTGTAAGTGTTACCCCTTCTTTGTTGTACAATGGACTACTGCTAGCCCTGCTTACTGTAGCTTTGTTTGCATGCATGTTCGCTTGGGGTTCCCTGGAACACTGCTTCCACCTGCAATGCAGAGTTACAGTGCTTCTGTGGACTCCTAGTGACATCTGCATAGCGTACTATACGTATGTCAAGTTTCCACATGACAGACCGTCACTGTCTGTCCTGTTCACATGTACGTTGCCTGTGACACATTGCACATGACTTACCTGGCATTTACCCATGTGTGCAGTCATATATGCCAGTGCTATGAAATCAGGTGCAGTACACCCACACATACACACCTTCAGTATGTTGTTCCCCATTGGCCCTATGTGTTGGTAATCACCATGGCAATCACACTACTATGGTAGCATGTGCAAACGTAACCTGTGAATCACCTCTATGGTCCAGTTGTGGTTTATGTGAGTCATGTGGCAATGTCACAGCTGCCACATGTATGCAGTCAACCCTCTCCCCTGGCCAGGAACGTACAACACATGTGTGGGATGCCACCACATAGCCAATCTGGGGACCGAGCACTCTGAACCCAGTACTGCCATACCCTGTCAGGTGGCATGACATACTATAGTGACTACAATACTAGTCTGACATAGACCCGCACTGACAGCAATCTGAACACACTGGGGCATACGTGGAGACTCAGAATAGCATCCTGCCTGAGCATCACACACCTCCGCAGCTGGCACACAGGCATACATTACATCGGAACAGAGCACATGTCACACATGGCACACACATCCCATGTGCCACACACTCACAGCCTGTAGGGCTACACAACAGACCTGTTACACATGTGTCAGGTACCTCTCTTGGCTGCTGCAGTGGGGTCCCGCTCAACAGGCTGTACATGGTGAAGATCACAGTGATATGCCTGTGGGGCACTATGGTCCACCACAAAACACATGCATACAGGTCAGTCAGAGGCATGGACACATATGACTCGGTCATTGACTATGCTACTATGGATGACTTGAGACATACCTCCCACGACTACATGATAGGGAACATAGAAGGGATCTCTCTGCATGTGGCATGGGCCAGTATGAGCCTGATCTTGGTTGCCATCATACCCTCACCAGGTATGCTACCACAATATGTAGGAAGGGTGTTCTATGTCTACATTCTGCTCAATCTCCAATGTCATTCATAGGGTATCCAATGGCTGTCAACGTGTGCTTACATGCAAGGGAAGCCACAATGATTTGCAAGGGGCAGCTTGCACGTGACACCCATGGGCCATTGTATATTGGCGAAGCCCCTTGATACACACATAGTGCCTTTTGCTGCAGGACACGGATTACATAGCCACCTCCACGGGTATCACACAGGATAGGACACTAACAGTGATGCTACACAACACCAGCAGTGTACACCGCAAGATGCATGCACTGGACAATGTCCTCAGCACGGTGAACTACAATATCTGTGCAGTACCAGATTCCTGATTCATGGCTCACAGGTGCAACCCATCACTGCCAGGTTATACCTCATACCATGCCTGTCGTCCCCTACACATGTAACACACATGGACAGGGGGGTGGTATCCCAAGGCACCACAGATACACACACCTCCAGGTTGCTGGCACAGCACAAAGCATCAGGGCCTATCCATGAGCAGCTAACAGTGTGTTGGACTGCCTTCTGGTTCATAGCCTGGCACACACAACCCTCCCATACACAGGAAACCCACCTATCCTCCCTAACAACACTGGCAATATGACAGTCTCAAGAAATGTCTTTATATTTCTGGACTGCATCCAGCCAAACACTATACGTGAGCATTACTGTAGCTACAACACACTAGCTGAAAGGTTCCCAGCATGTGGTCACTGAATTGCAGTGGAATAACATGTTACCACTCCCACAACAGGTGGGAACATGCAGCACCTGTTCATCGACTACATGTAGACTATATGGTCCAGACCAGATGTGTATCCCCTGCTGTAGGTATTATACCATATACAACCCACACTGTATAGACACATACCGCGTGCGGCCCCTGCACAGTAAGACACAGTCATATTGTTATGCATTGCGAATACCATTTATCCACTTGAGGCACATGTCAGACATGGTAACTACTGAAGGTCACAGGTATATATGTGTATGTGTCACACACATACATCATGTGTGCATTGCCATTGCTGGTTTAGGCAATGGCATGCATTGTTATGCACAACAACCCACACATGGTCATATTGTGTGACACAACCACACGTGGCAGTAGGTTTCCAAAACATACCTATCTGTGCTCTGACAGTGGTAATAGACCCAGTAGCAGAGCGCACTATTGGCATTACTGGCCAAGTAGCCCTGTTTGGCTGTACTGATGGTGTGGTGACATCCTCTGTGTTTACTGGGGGAATATGCAGCATCTGGTGTATTGTAGTATTTGCCAAAAGAATCTGTTTTCTCACACTTGCAATTACACACACCCTACTACCCCCCACCCAGACATACACACTTGCCATTTGCAGGATTCATACCCCTACCTAACTATGTCACGACATGTGAGAGAGACACATTAGTGAAGCACACTATTTGGATTATTAGGAGATTTCTCTTCTCCGGCTGTACTTATAGGGTGCTGACATCATCAGTGTTTGGAAAGGGTAATGTGCATCATGTAGTGTAATCTCCTGATTGCCAAAAAGAACATGTCTTACATACACACAAACTCCCCTCATCCAAGCACACACACTTGCTGGTTTCAAACCCCTATCAAACTATGTTATGACACTTGAAAAAGACGCATTAGCCGAGTGCGCTATTCGGATTACTGGGAGGTGTCCCTTCTCCAGCTGTACTTATAGGGTGCTGACATCATCAGTATTTGGAAAGGGTAATGTGCATCATGTAGTGTGATCTCCTGATTGCCAAAAAGCACATCTCTTTTATATGGAATTGCACACACACAAACTACCCTCATCTAAACACACACTTGCCATTTGCAGATTTCAAACCCCTATTTAACTATGTTATGACACTTGAAAGAGACGCATTAGCAGAGTGCGCTATTCGGATTACTGGGAGGTGTCTCTTCTCCAGCTGTACTTAGGGGTGCTGACATCATCAGTGTTTGGAAAGGGTAATGTGCATCATGTAGTGTGATCTCCTGATTGCCAAAAAGCACATGCCTTTCATACGGAATTGCACACACACAAACTCTCTTCATCCAAACACATACACTTGCAGGTTTCAAACCCCTACCTTACTATGTTAATGACACTTTAGAGAGATGCATTAGCAGAGTGCGCTATTCGGATTACTAGGATGTGTCCCTTCTCCAGCTGTATGGGTGCTGACATCATCAGTGTTTGGAAAGGGTAATGTGCATCATGTAGTGTGATTTCCTGATTGCCAAAAAGCACATCTCTTTCATACGGAATTGCACACACACAAACTCCCCTCATCCAAACACACACACACTTGCAGGTTCAAACCCCTACCTAACTATGTTATGACACTTGAGAGAGACGCATTAGCAGAGTGCGCTATTCAGTTTATTTGGAGGTTTCCCTTCTCCTCCTGTACTTATAGGGTGCTGACATCATCAGTGCTTAGAAAGGGGAATGTGCATCCTGTATGTTTTCCCAGTTGCCAAAAGGGACATTTTCCTCACACAGACTTGCACACACATTACCCCCCCCCCACACTGGGCAGTTGCAGGATTCAAACCCCTACCTGACTATGTTATGACACTTATGACAGACGCATTAGCAGAGCGCGCTATTCGCATTAGTGGGAGGTTTTCCTTCTCCTGCTGTACTTATAGGGTGCTGACATCATCAGTGCTTAGAAAGGGGAATGTGCATCCTGTAGAGTGTTTTCCCAGTTGCCAAAAGGGACACTTCCCTCACACAGACTTGCACACACATCAACCACGCTCACACACACTAAGCATTTGCATGGTTCAAACTCCTACATAATTATATTATGACACTTGAGGGAGACGCATTAGCAGAGCGCGCTATCCAAATTACTGGGCATCTATTCTGCACCTGCAGTATTTATAGGGTGCTGACATCTTTATTTCTACAGAGGTATGTACATCTAGTACTACCTGTCAGGTGGGGATAGCATATATATGCATTTGCAGCCACCTACTTCAGGGTCAGGTATGCACATCGCACTGGCAGGTTATGTTCTATACCATGCTTCGTGACCACAGGACCTGTAACACACAACACAACCAGTCCAGAACACCACTCCCACATCCAGGACACACACTTTGCTTCCCTGGGAACAGTGCCAGGATATGCAGGTGTTCACATACACCATTCCAGTTGTTAACATCAGGTACAGGCATATTGTGTGTGGGAACTACTCAGGCCTCTACAACTTTACCCTACAGCCACTACAATTTGTGGGTCCATGTACTATGGCAGAACCACTCACCACAGCCACATGGGGGAATACATATTGCACCTGTCCATCTGCAACATGGGTACTCACTGTTCCACACCAAAGGTAGACCACCATTGTTGACATCTGACCATACCCACCTTTCCCTGGACATCCATATCCCATCCCCACCCCCAGGCAAGGTTGTCACTGCAAACAAACTGTATTTAGCACAAGCAGACTCTACACTTGTGAAGACTGGGGTGGACGACTTCAAAGGACCCATGCTGGGGGACTATACTGGCCACTCTGCATAATCCTTGACAATTGCATTCTATGAGCACGTGTAAGGTTTGCATTGATCATGCTATCCCACATATACCCATGACTGCTCCACAACAGGACTCCTGTCAGGTGCACACCAGCCATATATGAGCAGTCCAACAGACAGAGTGAGCTAATACATTGCAGAGCTGTAGCCCACAGAGGGAGGACATCTATGAACAGTACCGGCACGACACTTCAATCCCACATAATCATCACAACACAGTGTTGACAGTGGAATTGTCCAGACAATGCAGATAGGGCTCCCCTCAGTCTGTTATTGACGCCCACTTACTGTTAGAGGTCCTCAGCAACCCTCTTCCAGCACACACCAACAACATGGATGTGGCTTAGCACATTCAAACCCTGGGATCTCCACTGTGCCCCTGCTTGACAGAGGCACAGCTCACTAGCCTCACACGTTGCCTTATGTGACCTACTTTACAGTGGCACAGTAGCCTACTATACTGGGGATGCAGATGCCAAGCACACTCTGGCTAAGCTGTCATTCCCTAGGACAAACAGCCTAGTATTGACCTCTCCACCCATATGTTTAATTGTCAGATGCACAATATTTGTTGCTGTTAGACTGTTTGCAGGTCTTTATTGCCATAGCATTTCCTGTTCCTATGAACAACTTGTGTATCTGTGGAAGATGTTTGAATATGAGGGCGATCCACTATATCACTTATGTATCTGTAGTCATTTACTGTGTGCACTGGGCAGATTGCTGTGTTGTGGTTGGTTCCTGGAATGACACATACAAATACCAGATATGTGTGGCCAACTGCTAAACGGAGATATGGCCTAAGTGTGTGAGCATGCCCAGTTCAGCCTTTCCATGGCATGTTGTCTGACATATGCCTCATTTATCAAAGTGTGCGAGCATGCCCAGTGTGAGCTTTCCATATGTTGAACTCTGTAGTCCACCACATATTTGGCTGGGTGTGAACTTCAACAATATCACACATTTATGGTTGTGTGTTGGGTGTCATGTTGTGTACTTACTGGCCAACTGCTTCGTGTATGCCACAACAGGGATTATACTGTGCCTGCAGGGATTGCATGGGATACTTTGCATACAGTTGTCAACATCCTTTCATAATGATCTAACACTGTAGTACCGTATAGTGTACTGGTTCAGTACTTTCACTGTGGTGGACAGTATCCTGGGCTTTAGTCCTATCACTGCTTGACATCTTCATAGTGAGCACAACAGACTGTGTAGGGGCCAGTTGTGCACATATAACCATGTTGCATTATGTTCAGATATGGACTACCTACACCAGGCTTGTCCAACATTGGTATTGTATTCCACAACATAGGTGGACATTGGCAAACAATAGCGATGTTCCCTAGGCCAGTTCTGATGCTAGTCACAGAGTGTGTTTGTTCTTCGACACACATTGTAACTGGAGTTTGTCATGACATATGTAATGGTTAGTATACTGTGCCTCCGTCTACCTCTGACATAACAGTGATACCCAGGGTAAACCTACCATATCCCATCCACTCATCAGGATTCCTCTTGAGGGGTGTCGATAGGTGACTCTCTGACTAACCTGCACTGGGAGTTTACTCAAGAGTGGGGGTGGCTTCTGTGTTATGGATCATTCAGTACAGCTTGTGCTATGTATGTCAGTGCTGGGGTTCAGGTCTCTCATGTGCATAGCTCACTGCCATTCAGATTGTACAAGGTACAGCATGTTCATTGATTCCAGCTTGGACATGGCTTCATACATCAGGCACAGCTTGCATCTGGGTGGGCAGTATGGCAGTGTGTGGAGCTGCAGTTTGTTTAATCAGGCAACACATGGCATCTGTTCATGCTCTTTGCTACTCCTGGTGAGGTACTGTTGTGGACTTTACAGTTGATGGAGGTGTCTGCTGAGGTACATCCCACAGGGGCTATTGTAGTCAATTGTGATGCTGATGAAGGATTACTGCAGAGCCACAGTGACCTCCCCTTATCTAGATCTGACAACCTTCATGATTGGGTGGGTATATGGTATGCTTCTGCGAACACTACAGCCACATGTTTGTCCAATGCAGGATATCTATCACCTTGTGCCCCCAGGTCTCTCATTACATGTTAGGTACGTCATGGGTTAACACCTGTGTGGTAATTGGTGGGCACTTACTGTATATCCACGGTGGTTGTCTATACACATTTCTGCAATTAGCTTGCTGACATGGCTATGGCTCCAGTTGTCTGTTCCTATGTGGCCCTTTTGTGGGTTGCTTGTGTCAGCTGGGGGTCAGATATGGTGGGCAGTTTGTACTCCTCTGCATACATGTTCAGTCACAGTCCTTCCATGTTGGCCTGTACCTATGGGACATATATACGAAACGGGGGAGGTCCCAGGACCAAGCCTTGTGGGATGCCACTCATATCTGCTTTGTAGTCTGACATGGATGCAGCATGTCTGACCATGTCAGTTCTGTCCTTGGTCTGGTTTGCAACCCCTCTACTGACATAGGGGTTTATATTTAAGCTGGTGAGCATATCCATACTGAACTCATAGGGTATTGTCTGGAAGCATTTGCACGGTCCAGCTACGCTGTGTGGACCACATTGCCCTCATCGATGACCTTAATGATTGTTTCAAATGGGTCAAACATGTTTAGGGGCAGGATCTGCACTTACGACAGCCACACTGGGTAGGGCCTGGTGTCAGTAGGTCCCCGATAGCTTTATCTCTGCGGTACATGCTGATTCTTTCCATAGCTGTGCAGACCAAGCTTGTCAGGATCCTGGGGTGGTAGTTTGCAGTATCCATTCAGGAAACACCTTTGTTGTGAGGGACCACTGTTGTTGTACACTGCTCTTTGGGTACATATCCTGTGGTAAGGCTGACATTGGGCAGTAGTGTGATTTGGCATTCCATTCTTCTTGGAGTCCATGTTGGCCTCAGCCCAGGACACCATCTCATACCTTTGCTGCTGTGTGTTTTGCTTTGTAGATGATGGCTGTTACCTCAGCATCTGCAAAGTCAGGGGGCCAGCAGTCTGCTGGGATAGATATTTTGCATTCTGGGGGGGGGGGTTGCACTGCACCTGTCAGGTTGTATGTTGGCAATATGTGTGTGTGTTTGGTATGTTGTTTGTAATATCTCTGTGATTCGGAGCATATCTGTGAATTCCCAACATGGTTCCTACCATCAGTTGAGTAAGCCTTGTGATTATCCTTAGTGTCCTGTACAATTTGTGTCTTCATAGGTTCATAGGTTCATACTAGGCTATCCACCCTAGGGCATTAGTAAGCCTAGCCAGAGTGTGTGTGGCTTTCGCCGCCCCTTGCTATGTGAATATTATGGCCATTTATGAATTTCTTTACTGTGCCTCTGTCTGGACGTGACACAGTGAAGACCCCCAGTGTACATATACGATCATCCATCCACTTGGCAATATTCCTGTTGAGGGGTGTCAGTGAGGGGCTCTGCATAACATGGAGTGGGATCCTGTTCCAGGGTGTGGGGAGCCTCTGGGTTATGTATCTGTCCCTCCAGCACATCCTATTTCATTATGTGTTGAGGTTAACATCTGTCACTCTCACAGCTCCAATGCCTTTGATTTCCTGGGGTGGAGCATGTCCATTACTCCTGTGTTGGTCATGGCCTTGTACAACAGACATACAAAGCCTCTGTGTAGGCAGTCTGTGACTGCATTCAGCTGGGGTGTCTACAGCCAGGCAGCATATGACATATATTTGACACCCTTTATCCTCTTGGTGGGGTACCTTTGAGGTCTTCCTAACCGCTGCAGGTGTCAGGTACAGTACATCCCATATGAGTCATTGTACTAGCTTATGGGTCTGATAAGGGAACAGTACAGGGGCACAGTGACCTCTGTTGATGTAGATGTGAATCCTTTCATGATACGGTGTCCAATATAGACAGTCTTCCTAGCCACATTGGCATTGTGAGTGTCACATGACAGGTTACTGTCGACTTGTGTCCCTAGGTCCCTGATTACTCCTTGCATACATAATGGTTTACCACCTATGTGGTAATTTGTGAGTACCTTGTCTGTTATTTGGTGGGACATTCATACTGTCCAGTGTCTTCAGGATGTCTGGGTGGGGTTCCTGTGTGTGAGAGTGTGGTCTGTCGCATGCTACAGACTGTACAGCAGTTTTGAGTACAGTTAGGTGCACATGTGTGGTCTCTGCTGCTTCGTGCATTGTCAGTTACCTGGCCGTATGGGTGTCTGTGCTGCATATGGATACTCCCCCTCCTTTGATGTTTTGGTCCAGGTGTTGTGGCCATAACGCATGATATGTGGTATAACCTGGTAGTGCTGGTGTGCTGTCATTAGGCTTGCAGCAGGCTTCTGTCACTGCACAGACATCAATGTTCTCCATACTGGGAAGTGCCTCAGGAGCATGCATATTGCAGTTTACACATCTGGCATTGGTCAGCATTACCCTTATGTTTCTTACCACTTATGTTTTCTAGGGTGGTGGGTTAGTCTTTTCGGCCTTGCCTACGTACGGCTCTATGGAGGTGGCAAAGGCCTTATCCAGTATCCAGACGCCCAGTGGTAACAGGTGCAAGCCATCCCTGGAACAGCAGCATGGCTTGTCATGCATGACATCTCAAGCAGACAGACATTAGACCCTCTTGGACTGACAGCTGTAATTGTGCCACCTGGTAAAGCTGATCATTCTTTGTTTGTACTGTGGTATCATTCTTGGTGGGGGTTGGATGCTGCAAACGGCCAGTGTCATACCGGCCTGGAGTACATACTCAGACAGCTCATCCATGTCTCTTTGCATGTAGTCCAGGGAGGTACATCTCAGGTCATTCACACCAGCACGGACAATGAGTGCATCATAGTTCTGCTTGCTTTGGGGTGACCTGCGTACTTGTGTTGTGTGACATATTGTGGCAGCCTACAGGCAGCTTACTGTACCCTTTCCCTTGTTCAGTCTGGTGAGTGGGACAGCAGTGTGTCTGCCTATACAGACACCTATTACAACTGTATCAGGCATGTTGTTTCTCCTTCTGGCCTGTGACTGTTTGGCACACCAGCTTTGTGTACTATGTGTTGCATGTGCTATGTTTGGAGGTTGTGGTTGCTTGGGGTCTGCTTTGGAGGCCTCTGTTGGTGTGGTGTGTTTGTAATTAGGGCCTCCGGGAATGTTTTTCTGTGTTTATGTGTTTGGTTTACAGTTGTGATAGGTCTATGTGGGACTGGTTTTGTGGTGTATGAGGTTACCTTCTCCCCCTGACTTGTTTTGACAGTACTGAGTTGGGGGAGCTCAGCCTCTGGTTTGGATAAATGGTTGCATCTCTCACATATATTTGTATTTATTGGGGGGAGTTGAGGGTTGTCTGTGTACTTGGGGCAGGTGTAACATTGCCTCAGGATTCACAGATTCTACTTGTTGTGGCTGGCCTTAGTGGATTATATGTGTGGACATATTTTATTGCCATACTACTGATCAGTGATTACTTCCCTTTTTATGTTTGCTCTATCATGTAGTAGCTTCCTCATTCTCTTGCATGGTTTGGTAATGGCTGGAGTCCAGCATGCCAGATGCCTGCGTGTATGGCATTGTGTCTTGTTGTTATTTGTGATTGCATAATCCAAGCATGCCTGGCTGTGTTCATGGAATGCCTGTATAACATGTTCTGTGGTGTGTCCCATATTCTGCACCTGCACAGGGCCTTTAGTGGATTCCACATCGGTTTGGAGGGGTGCAACTTATGCTTTACACATGTTTATCACTGTGGTTTTCTGGCCAGGGACTGTGGTCAGGATGTGTATATCCAGTGTGATTACTCTATGGTCTGGTCTTTCCAGTGAGGGATACACTTCTCATCTTGCCATCCAGTACGCATGTTGCTGATTATCACATCCAGTATGCTTACCCCTCTTGTGGGAGTGGTACGTTGTTCCTGGGCATTTTGGTTTCTGGATTCTGGGAACTTTTCTCCTACTGTGTTGGTGCTAGTATAATGCTCCCAGTGTATGTCTGGGTATTTTCAGTCAACCAATATAATGTGGTTTGGGGGGCTTGATATATTCATGTATTTCAACATAGGCCAGGTGCAGTTCCTGGTGTTAGGACAGTAGTCTGTAGCAGGCTATTAACTGGGAAGCAGTTTTAGCCAGTGTTACTTGACCATGGCTAGTCCATGCTGCTTCTTGTTGTGGTACCAACATGGGGGTGTGGTTATCCTTGACAATTATTGCTAGTCACCCTCCTTTTGTAGCTTGTTCCATGTTTTGAGGCTGTACAGCACAGTATGAGGTGTAACCTGGTAGTGTTAGGGTGCTGTTGTGAGCCTTGACCCAGTTTTCTGTTACAGGACAGATATCAACATTCTCCATATTGGGTGAGTTTACACTGCACGCATCTTGCTGTTTAGACTTCTGGCATTAGGTAGCATTACATCTAGGTTCTTATCCCTTGTGGTACCTATGGAGGTGGGTTTGTGTTTTGAGCCTTACCTATTCAGGGCGCACTGTGGGTAACGACAGCCTTTGCCAGTATCCATGAGGCCTGGACTGATAGGTGCACGCCACCCCTAGCAGGTGGAGCATCATGTCATGCTCAGCATGTCATCCTAGGCTGGCACACATTGGACCCCCTTTGACTAACTGCAATACTTCAGCCAATTATTGCAATTGATCATCCCATTGTCATATTGTGGCATCATGCTTGGTGAGGGTAGGATGTTAGTCAGGGTCCTCAAGTGTGCATACAGTACATGGTGTTACATTACTTAACACATGGCATTCATGCCTCAGGTGGTGCTGCAGGGCTGCCTCTGTCTGATGCACATATTACACTCCCTGTACATGTTTGAGAGCAGGTTATGTCATTTTAGGCATCCATGTTATTATATGAGTGAGTCAGAGAGGGGTATCATTCCCAGGGTTCCTACTGAGCCAGTGTATGTGCTATGCGTTGCCTCTTTGCCAAGGCCAGGGCATACTGGGCATGCCTCCTTCTGCCTACTGGGGCAGGCTGAGGTTGTTCCTCCTCTGAGTCACGCTCTGTCTGTGATGGCCTTGGCAATGGTGGGGGGCTGTTTAGCCCGGCCCTATGCTGGTCCTGCTGAAGCTGTTTTCGCAAGATCATCTTATGTAGCATAGCACATACCATGACAATTTGGGTACATGTAGTTGGTGAGTACTGCAAGGCTCCACCAGATGTGTCCAGACACCGGAACCGTGACTTCAGCAGCCCAAACACATGCTCTATTACATTACGTGTTTGTGCGTGTGCCTCATTATGGTGTTCCTGTTCAGGTGTGTGTGCGTTTCTGATGGGTGTCATCAGCCACGGCTCCAGTGCATAACCTGCATCCCCCACTAGGTGTCCATGTGGGATGTCCCCATTGGCAAATGTCTGGTACAGCTGCGTCAAATGCCAGATATGGGAATCATGGTAGCTCCCAGGGCAGCCAGCACACACATTCATTATTATGCCCTGGGCATCACACATGACCTGGCAGTTGATGGAGGGGAAGCCCTTGTGGTTAATGTAGGCCCTACCCTGCTCACCGGCTGGTGCTTTGATGCATATGTGCGTGCAGTCTATTGCACCCACTACCTCAGGGTATTCCGCTATTTGCTGGAAGAGACGCATATTGCTGGCCAATACCTCACGGGCATTGGGGAAATATACATGATCACCGACATGTGCTGACATGGCATCCAGGAACTGGTGCAGTACCCTGGAGGCTGATGCCTGTGATATCCCCATCATATCACCAGTTGGTCTCTGGAAGGTACCTGTTGCTAGTATTCTTAGGCCAACACATACCTTGGTTTCCACTGGGATGGATTCCCCTCTGTTGGTTCTGTGGTGTGAGGCGTGGCCTGCACAGCTCAACAATTTTCTGCAGGAGGTCTCTGTCCACTCTATAGCGCTCTACTATCTCCAGCTCATGTAAACCATGGTAGGTGACCCTGGGCCTGTACACTCTTCTCCATCTCCTCACTGTGGGTAGTCTGGCACCATCTGCATTGTCACCACCCTCAGCAAGTCGCCTATGTCTTCTTATGACAGCTATGGCAGCCCCTAGCATTTCTGCTCTGAGTTCAGCCTTTTCAGTTTTCACTTCTAATAAGCTTACTCCTGTCTTGCAGTGTCTCTTGAGAGAAACAACTTGCACTGCTGTTTGCAGAGTTTTAAGTGCTTGGCTGAGCTACTATTCTGCCTGTGTAATTGCCTTCTTCTAATTATTTTCACCTGCTAGCTCCAGCAGTATTCCCTGCTAGCTTCCTACTAATTCTGTTGCTTCCCTTTTTCCTTTCTGTTTCCTCAGGGGGACCAACGTGCATAGCAGCAGAAACACGCTCACAGTGGCTTACATGTGCGCACACAGGCTTACATGGTTCAGAATCTGCTTATTCGGGTTAAAACGCACGCACACCAGCGCAAACAGTGTTACAAGTCTGCCAACAGGCTCCCACATGCTCAGCCTGCCTTACACGCACGCACACAGGCTTACACAGTTCAGAATCTGCTTATTTGGGTTAAAACGCGTGCACACCAGTGCAAACAGTGTTACAAGTCTGCCAACATACTCCCACATACTCAGTCTGCCTTACACACTCGCACACTGTCCTACTCGCGCTTCATGGCACTCACACGTGCGCATGCACACCCAGCAAGAAACTTTCATGTAGGCAACAGTGTACACCTTCCATTTCTTGACTTTCCCATGCTTATGTTGTGGCACTCCTCTTTCCATGATATGTGTCTGACATCTGTCATGTAACACTGACCTCCAATGAACTGCATTTCTTTCTGCCATTCCCCCCAGTGTTGTCACCTATCTCCTACTCTGTTCCTCCCCCTTATGTAACTCTTACACTACTCAGAATGTGCTAATTTGCTATGTGACAGTGGAATTCAGTATCCTAACACTCATTTGCATCAGATTGCCTACTAATGCTTAGTTACATGTCTTAGACTCAGCTTTCCCCCTTAGCAACCACTAAACGGTGGTCATGTTGTTTTTGGTCTGCTGGTCCCTGCATTGTAAATCCATGTATTGCATAAAACCCACATTTGTGGGTTTATAACCTTCATTTTTATGTTTTATATAGCGCAGCCCATTTGCGCGGGCTGTGCTGCGTTTAAACACCGTCGATCGCCGAAAAAAAAATGTATTTCTCATTTTTGCATCAGGGTACTTTGCCAATGGCCACATATTTGGCCATTGGCATGCTGCCTGACACATATGCACCCTTTATTTGGAGCTGACATGGCTCCATTGTGATTTTTTCAGAAACGTACTCAGTTGTCAACTGAGTACATTTCTGCAGCTAAAACGGCTCTTACACGGGCTACTTTCTGCTTCGTGGATCGCTACTCTACCTCATTTGCATGACTTTCGGCTGCAAGTGAGGTATTTAACATATCCACACCCAGTCCGTGTAAGAGATGTTTTAGCTGGTCTCTTACACGGAGTTTTGGGTTGTTCCTGGATCGCGAGGCTTGCATGGAGTGTTACACGTCTCTTACACTCAGTGCAAGCCTTCGTGAATCCTGCCCAGTGTCTTTCTTAAAATGCTCAACATCTCTCGTAATTTTCCTACACTTCTTATTGTATATAATATGTGCCTTTTTCTCTGCAACTTCATTCTGCTTAATATACAGTTTCTCCCACTGACCATACAATAAATCATTCATAATAATATTATTTAATCTTTCCACCTCATTCATTATTATACATAATCGTTCATCATTTTTCTTAATTAAAAGTTTCATAAAATCAAAGCCAAATTGGTTAAACAATTGATTAAACTCGCTGCATACTGTTTCATTCATATCAATTCCCATAGGTTTTTTAAAAAAACCTTAAACCCAAAGGCACTATTTTCAAACTAAGATATTGATTTAAGTAAGCATTGTCAGTGTTCAAACCCTTAATTATGCTCAATGTTTTACGAAACAGGTAAATTAAATCTTATAATGAATCTTTATTAACAATATCAGTCTCATCCATATTATTAGCCATTTGATTAGAGTTCTTAAAGTCATATTCATTATTAAAAAATGCATTCAATTTAGTGCTGTTCTGCCAATTTACTGTTAAATTTGTGGCTTTAGCTCTAGGACTAGAGCTTTGCCTTACAGTACCTTTCGTAGCTCCAAGTGCATCCACTGCAATAGTGGAGCATGTTTTGAAGGATGTACCTCATTTTGGTTTGGTCCTGGAGCTCCCTGGATGACATCCCAATATGATGATATGTTGAGGGAAATGGATACTACTGAGAATTTTTTCAAGGTGAGAGGATACCCCACTTCAGTATTAGAAGATGTGAAAAGGTATGTTACAAGTGAATCGGGAAGGAAATACCCCCATATTAGGAAAACCTTTAGTGAAAACTATTCCTTCAGAAGTGAGAAAGGATAACATGAATTATAACAGAGCTTGTGTTTTGGAATATTCACCATAAGTGAACAGGGTCAAACAAATTATGGTAAAAAATTGGAATATATTGATGGCAGACAGTGAAATAAATAAAGTTGTTGGAACAGCACGCTCTTTTGTATATAAAATGGGTAGTAATCTAAAGAGGGTATTGGAACGCAATAGGGCTGTTATTAAACACAACAACAGACCCACTAGGAAGTGTGGGAGTTGCAGATAATGTCCTGCTATTTTAGAGGATGAAGGGTTAGTGTTAGAAAATGTTAACAACACCAGGGTCATTTTTGCAAATGGGAACTGCAATTCCAAACATGTTGTTTATATGGCCAAATGTATGGTCTGCCCATGTTATTACATTGGGACAATGGAGAGATGCCTGAGGAACAGGATTTATGATCATTTATATAACATTACTAAGAAAGATAAGACAAATGCATTGTTTAGGCATATTGAGGCAAAAGGGGATGATCATATATTTAAATTTGTCATTCTCGAGCAGATTAAATTAGTTCCAAGAGGAGGTAATTTTAAGACATTATTAGGGTATAAGGAGAGCAAATGGCAACTACTTACTGATGCTTTAAATCTTCCTGGTCTGAATGATTACATAACCATTAAACCTATTTTGCAAATGCGATCAAACGTAATAAAATAGTAAAAAAAAAATTTATTCATTACGTCTTTCACACAGACCTTTTATATATTTTATGTATATGTGAATGTTATCTTAAGTATGTGTAAATGTTATAATTTAGTTTTTAATTTATTGGTGTATAGTTCTTTAACACTAAAGTAATTTTAAAGTAGATTTTTGGCACCAAATTGGTTTATATAAGGGATGTGTAAATGACTATAGTTATTCTGATGAAGTCCACGTATATTAGTGGATGAAAGAGCTAAATCTTTTGTACAATAAAGGATTGTGGAGTCACATGCATTTGAGAAAGTGCGTTTCCTTCAGCTGAGTCTGTTTATTAGCATGCTCACTGATTTGGATCTAGGCAACCATGTCATGCACTCCTTTTTAAGTTGAAGAGGTGGTTGGAGAAGGGTTTAGAAGACAGTATTGATAACTACCCAAACCACTAAATACAACTGTAATTTAGATAGCAATATGTCTTTGTATACATTCTGAACAGAAAACTAAGAGGTAGATCAAGGATTTCCACTCCAGTGCACAAAATGCTTTTTTTTCTTCTTCCATGAGAATACTGCAAGGTGCATCACAGGAGCCAACAACCTGGAATAATTTTTCCAGTAGCAAATATTAACAAAACTTATGTGAACTGTATACAAATTACAGTGGGGACTGTCATTCTAAATAAGTAATATAAGATTTATGAACAGCTTTTAGGTACAACTTTGATGATGGCTTCAATGAGAGATGAGGAATTTCTCCAATTTATTTTGTAATTATTTACTTACCTGTTGCTGACCCACTAAGTCTCATTAGGTAAGTTGTCTGTTTCAGGGCAAGATGGGAAAATTTGGCCAGGTCACCAGGGAACTTCCCATAGTCTTTTGTTATTGTGATTCTTCCATTTAAGGTATGGAGGCAGCTGGGAGGAGGAGGAGGCACAAGATGGCAGAGTCAGGGACTTTATCACTTGTGGATGAAAAGAAACTGTTGCATTAAATGTGGCTTTGGATATTAATAATACAGAATACAGTAATGACAAAGAAACTGATGTTGTTACTATTTCTACATTCGAGACCCTGAGGAATGGTATGAAGCAGGAGACCAATGCTCTGGTTTTGACAAATGCAATGAAATATGTTCAAATAAGTGTTTTGAAGTTAGTAGCATGCTTGGCAAAGGACTAATATCTTTAGTTTAAAAGGATGATCCAAATGACGATTTCATACTATCATTGGGAAAGGCAGGAGAAAAACTTGCTCCAACCATTTTTGGTAAACAAATGCTTTCAAAGTAATCAGAACACTCACAAATGATTGTAACATTAACACTTTCAGCTGCTGTAGCACAGAAGAGGAAAAAGCAGATACATTAGTGTTGCTCTCCATGAAGATGCTCAGACCAATGGTGAGGATCTCGACTAAAAAATGATATTGTTATTGATAGATGCTTTATATGGGAAAACATTATTGTATCAATGGGCTGTAAAACTGCAATGTGACATATTTCAACCATCTGAGGAAGGAAACATTTTGCAATATTATTCTTTAGTAGAACATCAAGAGTTCAGAATCACAAGAAATTTTTAAAACAACATAGCAGGACAGCCTCAAAAAATAAAGAAAAACATCTAAACTATACTTTACTATATTCATGACTGAATCTAAGAGAATTACTATACCCTATTTAACTTACTTACAGAGCAAGCAAGGCAGATTTCATGAGTAGGTCTTCCAGCTGATGTTGTCAGGTCAAAGAAAATAGAGAATACTCAGTCTCTCTCAGAGAGTTCTTAAATTAATATCTCAAATATTACTGCTGGGATAGCTTGAAGGATGACATCACTTCTTGTTAACTGACTCTATCCCAGGTAAAACCACCATTGATGCAGTTGGTAGCATTTGGCATCTGCCTGTGAAAATACATAGACAAGGCTTTATTTAGATCTAAGGCACATCCTGGAAGTCATAAAACAATAAAAACACTTCCAAGACAATGCAATGAACCTCTAGTTCTAGACATTGTGTCTGTTACTGCACTGAAACTCAAAGTTAACATCCTTTTATTATGCTGCTATAAAGCAATTACATTTCAGCTATTTTTCTGAAGTTAGCCTCTGGTGTTCCACTTTCCATTGTTAAACTATATACATCTAAACAGTTATAATAGTGCAGGTACATTTCTGTTCTAATCCAGTAGGATACACTGTTGTAACATCTTTAAGCTCAGTATTTTGTAAAATACCTTTTCCGCACACACTTCTGTACCAGCAGGTTGATATACATATAATATACAGTTCTAATACAGTTGTAACACAAGCATCTTACATGAAGCATGTTGAGATTCACAAATGACACCTAACCATTTACAAAATTCCAGACAGCTGTGCTGGCAGTATCTCTCTTTGTCACACTTCTATATAAATGATGTTAATATTCACAAATTCCATATAATTATTTACAAAATTCTAGATAGCTGCGCTGAGAGTATCTCCTTTCATGACACCAGGTATGTGCTGAACTGTTTGTGGGTAGTGTGATTTCCCTCCTCTGGACCAGTGATCAAGGAGCCTCAATCTTCAACACTGACACTGGTGGGGAACATTCACTGAGAACAAAATAGACACACACCGTATTTTCAGATGCAGCTCTCTGCCAAGTAAAATTTCCCTTAAGAGCACACAGGGAATGCCCACTCCAGTCCTGGGCTGAGCTTTCTCTCCAGGTCCCAAATACGACTCCCCACTGACACAGCTATAGAGTTGAGTCCTTACTGGGTGTTCCAAGCCAAGTCCTCCACTACCTTCTCTGTGAAACCAGTGTTCTCAGTGTCCCTGTTCAAAGTAGCTGATACACACACACTCTCTTTGAGATTTGATTTTCACACACACACACACACACACACACACACACACACACACACACACACACACACACACACACCTGGGAAAGACTGGCACAACTTACCCACTTTGCCACCTCCACCCAGACTATAAGGTAGATACACTGCTACCATAACACCCAACACCAGCTACTCTAAAGCTTTTACCAGGCTACCCATTTACACTTATTAAACTTAATACTTATGCAAATGGCAATGTTTGACAAAGAAGCAAGACTTTCACGAACGTGGAACCACAGTGCCGCTAAATAAATGCAAGTGCTCTCAAAAGTTAAATATGTTCTAAAGGACCAGCCACAATGAAAGGTATAGATATATTTAATAATAATAATAATAATAATAATAATAATAATAATAATAATAATACATGAAACTACTTATAGGTTCATAGGTTGGTACTAGGCTTTCGGCCCTAAGGCCTATACAAGCCTAGCCCTGACAATTCCCTGGCTATTTCTTCCCACACGATTTACTTCCCTGGACCCCTGTCTAGCAGGGCGACTGACATGATCCCCGGGGTGAATTTCCTTTCTCCCATCCAATTGTCAAGGTTCCTTTTGAAGAAGGCCAAAGAGTTGCTCTGCTTGACATGTATGGGCAGTCTATTCCAGAGACTGGGGAGTCTCTGGGTCAGGAACCTATCCCTCCAGCATGTTTTGTTTATTGTGATGACAAGGTTTAGATCCTTGGAGCATGTGGCTCTGAAGGATTGCGATTTCTTTAACTGTAGCATGTCCAACAGCTCTGGGTTTGACATGGCCTTGTATGTTAAGCAGAGATCGCCTCTGAGTAGACGATATGTGACAGAGTATAGCTGGATTTTTTTAAGGCGGTCAGCATAGGGCATCTGCTTTAGGCCTGTGATTCTTTTAGTGAGGTATTTCTGTGGCCTTTCCAGTTGTTGCAGGTGTTTTGAGAGGTATATAACCAAATGGGGCATTGTCTTCTATAATGGGTCTAAGGAGGGATGAGTACAGTGGGACAATGACCTCCTTTTTTCTGGATGAAAAGCCCTTAGTGATGAGGTGTGCCACATAGAAGGATTTCCTGACTGTTGTAGTGATGTGGTTATCGAAGGTGAGACCACTGTCCACCTGTGTCCCTAAGTCTCTTATCACACTTTCAGTGTTTAGTGTACTGACACCTATGTGGTAATTCACAGGTACGTGTTTTTTTTCCCAAAGGGGATAACTATACATTTCTTGGCATTGAGCTTGAGCCCATGGTTCTGGCACCAATCATCTGTTTCTGTAAGGCCCTTTTGTAGAGTATCCACATCATTTGGAGATTCAATAATGTCTCCCAGTTTGCAGTCATCTGCGAACTTTGTTAGCCAGAGTCCCTTAGTATTAGCCTGTACTTCAGAGAAGTAGATGCCAAACATGAGTGGTCCCAGGACTGAACCATGAGGTACTCCACTTGTCACATGTCTGGAGCTGGATTTGAAGTCAGCTACTGAATATCTATTTACAATAAACACCAGAGTTTCAATTCACAGGAAATATAAAAAAACAACACAGATGGAAAGACTCAGACAGATGCAGAAAAAAAAAACAATATTTAGCTAATTTTCCTATATTTTCAACTGAAGGCAAGATGAAGGCTACAGAATGGCATCACACCTGGTCACCTGACTCTGCCATTCCCAAGGCATTCTACGAGGGAAAAACAGTGCATTTCACCTCTTTTGACCTAGTCAAGGCATTTGACACAATCCCTCACTCAGGTATTATAGAGAAACTCTCCCAATTAGGGAATTAACCCCTACATTACCAGATGGGTAACACACTGGCTCACCAACAGGACACTTACTGTAAAAGTGGGTGACTTCACCTCTATCAAAAGACCAGTCACTGGTGGTGTGCCATAGGGTTCTGTGCTGCACCTCTTACTGTTTGGAATTTTTTTCTAAGATGTTCAGGCAAACTTGGATGGCCTGTGGCTGACCAAATTTGCTGACAACTGAAAATTGGGAGCAATCGAGTCCTCCAGTGATACAGTGTTATTCCCTTTGGGAAAGCTGACATCCCTGCTAATTACATTATAGACAGTAACCCCCTCCTAACTGTAGACCCAGTGGTATGTGATCTGGGTACTCAGGTTGACAGCATTCTGAACTTTGACCAACATGTATCCACGGTAGTAAGTAAATCCTATCTGGCACATCTTATAAGTAAAGGCATCACATCTAGATCTAAGGATGTTATAATTCCATTATACTCAGCCCTCATCAGACCAATAATTGAGTATAATGTTCCCTTTTGCATTTACCTCATCAGACACCTGTAACAATTGGAGACACCACAGAGGTTTCTAACCAAGAAATTACAGGTTACAAAAAACAAGTCTTGCATGGAAAGACTTAAAGCCCTGTCACTGTGTTCTGTCTCCTATAGGTTGCTAAGGGGTGACCTGTACCTGCTTTACAGGGCAGTCTCTAACCCAGCCCTGATGGAAATATTACACATTCATAAATCAAACTGCACAAGTGACACTTGCTCTAAGGATCTTAACCTAGCCTTTGACATGAACAGGTCATGTTGGAGAGATGCATATATCTCTCAGATACTGCCACTTCTCTGGTACAAGCATCTAATTCATCTGAAAAAGTGCCCCTCCCTGACCGTCTTCATATGCAACCTAGATCAATGGATAGGTGACCACAAATTCACACCTGGGGTGGTATTCATCTCCATCCTGGACACAGAGTAATTCATTATTAACTACTATAAACCCTTACTTCAGCAAAATTAACTCACCTAAACCACCAACAACTCTGGCAACTTGGGATAAATATGGCTAAGCTTGCAAGGGCTCTAGGGCCATTAGCCTAGTAACCTTCTATGAACACATGAACATAATTCAGAGCATTATTTAAAACTAAAATAGATCTTTGTGTCTTATCATAGGCTCTTGTAGAAATTGATAGAAGTGTTCCTCTTATCACTTACCAATATATGTGGAAATGAATGAGAATAAGGATGTTTTGAAAGAGGAAAACTAAATAAAGAAGCTAACGGATAGGCTGTTGTGTATGGAATTATTTGCGAATGAATTATGTCAAGGTCATTTGAAAATGAGGGACTTCTGTAAGTTATTGACATATTAGTAGATTATGTTAAATAAAGAAATATAAAAGACTTTATTTGCAAATAGAAAATAATATATGATTAGAATAGAAAAAGGGGATACCAGGAAAATCAAAATAAAGTTAGAAAGAATTGATGTATAGTATTTTCATTATCTGATAAGAATAAAGAATTAAATGAAAAACTAAAAAGAGTACAGAGCTTATATACAAGCAACAATATAATTTGAAAGAAAGGAACAAAGTATCACATTTTTAGCTAAATTGGTAAGAAATGAGGAAGGGTTAGTAAAAGAAATAACTTGTACATCTGGACAAAAAGTATAGATGTAAACATTATGGATTCAGTAGTAAAACATGTCAAAAAGTTATATAAAGAGGGATACGTTGAGAGAGTGCTGGAATGGGATATATAACAATTTGGAAAAATGAGCTTTATCAAATCTGGAGAAAGAGTTAAACGATGATCAAAACAACTAAATGAAAATTCTATTCTTGGAAGAGATGGGATATGTTATAAGAAGTATAATGGTTTGAAGGATGTTCAAAAGCAAATAATTATTAAGGCATTACATTAATGGGAAAGCAATTTGTTGTAAGGAAAATACTTCTGAAGGCATAATAAAGTCTGTTTCTATGGAAAAGGGCAATAGGGATATCTTTAAATGGAGACAAATAACATTACATAATACTGATATAAGACAACGATGAATGATTTTCAAACAATATTTAAAAATACTCTGTAGGAAGTTATTATATGGAGTTAGAAGGAAACAAATCAGGAAATGTTCCTGTTAGTAAAAGTATTGGTAGTTGAGAAAATGTATGAGTGGCAAGAATTTAAGATAGTATTAGAGGTTGCCCAACGCTTTTTACAATGTGGAACATGGCCATTTATTGATAATTCTGAAAGGTTGTAGTATAAGAGGTACGATTTTGGACCTATTGTAATCAGCATATGTGAAAAATGAGGCTATGATGTTACTTAAAGGACTACTGAGTGACCAATATTAAGGGAGGGTATCCAGCTAGGATGATATCATATGAGTTATAAGATTCCAATAATGATTTCATGTAGATGATGTCTGTTTGGAAGCAAAAAAAAAAAAACTTGGACAGTATAAGTAATAAATATGTAAGTACATTATTAGAGATGTTTAGACTAGCTGAAAGTAAAGAGAAAAGAAAAGTAAAGTATTGAAGAATGTCAAAAATAGAAAGATTAAAGTTTTCAATCACTGAGATATTATTATGTATTAGATTTTGGAAAACAAAGGTAGCTGACGAGCAAAGACAGAACATTAAAGAAGAAATTAAAGAAATATCTCTTTTGTTCAGGGAATTCACATTTCCTTTAGAAAACATGCTTAACTAATAAATTCATTTATCTTTGGTAAATTAAATTACAGGGATACTTTTTGTATGTTCCTTTTAGAAAGTAAAAGGAGCTGTAGTAAATATCTTTTCAACTATTTGTAAGTTCAGAGCTGAATCCATTTGAGCAGTATTCTATATATTAAGAAAGATAAATGAGATTTGGGATTAATAAATTGAGTGGTTCATTAGGTGTTTTCGTTTATTTTGGATTATTAACACCATAAAATTTGATCAGCAAAATGTAAGAGTGACTCTTGAAGGCATAATGAGAGGATTGTGGATAAGAATTGGATTAATAAGGATTAATAACAATGATGAAGAAAACTTAATTACTGAAGAATTGCAGGGATACAAAAATAATGAGATTTTAATATGAAAAATAAACTTTGATATTACAGAAAAAGAATGGGTAGACGGCATGTAAAAATAATGAATCCATTTTATTATACAGAACCATGAAATAACTGGACAAGGAAATATTTTATTTGATAAAGTGGAAAGTTCAATGATTCAAAATGGTTTTACTTGACATGATTTTATTTGAAGACTGGCTTTAGCTAAATCACCAACTTAAAGTACACCTGATATATAAACAGTGTCACAAAAATATGTCATGAGTACAAAGAACTGAAACAACAGAACATGATAGCTTGAAACTTATGAGAATAAATAAAGTAGGTGAGAATTGATTGTCTAAAAAGATAAGTTATAATGAAATGAAAAGATTTAAAATGGATGTGGCATTATATGAAAATTATAATAATATGATGAGAAAATTCAAGGAAACACATTTCAAACTATTTGACAAAGTATGAGAGCTGTAGAAAGCAAGACAAAGCAAGGTTTTAAGAACTGCAATTTAATAAAAAATGGATGATGGTAGAATTTAAAAACAATTTGAAATATGCATTTTATCAAAAACAGTGGGGAGGTGATATATACATACATATATATATATATATATATATATATATATATATATATATATATATATATTTTTTGAAATTGGAAAAACTGCTTAACATGTCAATATGAAGTCTGTAAGTATGTTTTATTGAAGAACTTATTTTCCCCAGACAGGAGTGAAAGGCTATTATGGATAGAAAGAGACACAAGATAGTCAAAGTAGAAAATACTGGAGTAAGGCCATTTGTACAAGACAGCAGCTAATCTGTGGATGTTTGGTTGCAATTACCTAAAGAAGAAGACGCAAAATACAGTTCAGCTTTATTGTGGGCAGAACTGATTGATAATGTGGTAACAATGCAGAGTAGTTGTGGTAATAATGATGCACAGTGACCAAAGAGGGAAGGGATACTGACTACAAGCAAGGAGAATGAGATGAGAACATGTTGACATAAGTGATTGAGTTCTACAGTCCACTAAACATTTTTATACTCACAAGCAGTAGCTGCTAATCAACCAGCAACAGGGGGCATAAGCCAAGAAGAAAGACTGAGATGGAGGCCAATTCCATAAAAAGACAGACACACTATAAACAGGTACTCTGTTTAGGATACTTTTCTTATCCCTTTGGGATTTGTTGTAAGCTGTGTAAAGGCCCTTATTTGCCTTGCAATAAAACCCTTTGGTGAAATAACTTTAAAATGTTTGGGCTTGTATAATGATTTTTACGTTTATGTGAAAAAAAGCATTTTGTAACTTTGGATAAAGTATTTGTTTTAAGTGTTAATTTAATACAAAATGGCCATCCAGCTGTAAACTACAAACATTGAAGCATATTACCTACCAAATGCTGATGAACTGAACGCGCTATATAAAGCATGGTATGCATGGGTCTCTTTGTTTATTAAAGATAGAAAAATGTCTATTTTCAAAGAGTGATTGTGTTACATAGAGAAAAGTTAATTCTGCAGTATTGGATTCAAATTATTTTGGGGATTTATTCACATCTGTACAGGAATGTGATTAAAGGATACATGTATACCATGGAAAAGGGGACATAGTAAACATTTGTAAAATGTATAGCATAAAGTGTAATACGAAGGGACACTTTTCATTCGACTACACTATATTAGAGTAAAATAGCAGACAGGAGAGAAGGGAATGGCACCATGACAAAGAACTAATTCAAAGTGATCAGACAAAATGAACAAAGTATGACATGATGAAAATACAGAAAAATCAACAAGAATTAACTAAGGACGATGGTGTGTACACAGAGGTAGGTGAGGCAGCGGGAGTGCAGAAATTTAATGTACAACTGTCTAACAGCAATGAAGACTTAAGTAATGAGGAAAGGTAAAGCAAGCCACTGGCACAGAGGGATAAATCCCAAACTATATCCCAGCTGACCTGGGTTTAAATAGTGGCTCAGGTGACTGACAGAGTGGCAGCAATAGATAGGTATGCCCATCCTGGGGGGAGGATGGCTGCATGGGCATTCCTGTCAATGATCTCTGGTTAAGGATGGAGATGTTGACATGTGGAGTCATAATACAAAGAGGGGAAATGAGGTGAAAAGAGTGGGGACATGCCTGATTTGCAGCTGAGTAGAGGCAAATTGTCCCTATTGCATGCCTGCCCCTCGGGAAAATCCATATAAGTTTAGAAGGTGGAGGTAACTAGGTAAGTTATAAAATAAGTAAAATAACCCTGCCTGAAGGTGATGGCAAGACTCCTCTCAGATGCCCTTATGTCCATGACTACCCATAGCTTGCATCAAGTAGGCTAGTTAAGATAAGGAAAAGCTGGCAGAACTAATAATGGGTGAGGCATAAGCGTAGAAGGACACAGGATGATGCAGGGGAACAAAAATTGCTCTGAAAAAATTAATGAGCAAAGCTACAGGAAATTGGGTTACAGAATTATAATTTATTTAAAAAAATATATATAGGTTTTGTGGCTGACACCTGGGATTCTAGGAAGAATAGTAGTGTGTGTGTGAGTTAAAAATTAATGATAAAGTGATTATATTAATAGCAGTGTAAGTGTATAAAGAGATAGGGGAGAAAGTCAAGTCATTTGAAGATGTAAAGCAGTTTGCGTCAGTAAATATAAATACTACAATAATAGGTGATTTTAATTGTAAATTAAAGACAAGTAAATATAACTTTATACAGGATATATTCTATATTTAGTGATGATGTGATTTGGTAGAGTAACAATTGGAAAAGAAATGTGATATACATATAAATATATATATATATATATATATATATATATATATATATATATATATATATAGTAGTATTCAAACAGAAACATCCCATATTTTATCAGAACAGTTACATGAAGTATAGAGAGGTAACACTGATGTGTCTTTTTGTGATCATAATATGATTTGCCTAGGGGAGTAAGATATGGAGTAGAAAATAAACGACATTAAAGGAATTAAGAAATCAAGTGGAGACATTTCAGGGTCTGACAAATGGTAGAAAGAAAGATTTTGGATGGGAATTGCATACTACATTAAATACATTTTACAATACTTTAGTTAGACAGAATGGTAGATGACACTGAAACACTTTTGTTAGAGTAGAAGGATGAATAAGACATCAACAAAGAAGAATATTAAGGAAAATTAAAATGCTATGAGGGAGCATTACATAAATGGGAAAAATAAATCTGGTTACAAGCAGGAGAGATTAATAAGAAAAATAAGGATAACGTTTATAACATGGCATAAAAGCTAATATTTATAGTGAAGGGTAAAAAAGAAGTGACACTTTTTTAGGAACTGTGTAAAGTATTATTAGGAAAATGGCGAGAAAAGGTAAAAATGTAATGAGGATTGCTGAATAATATTTAAAGGGGAATACATGCCAGCGGAAAGGAAAGAAATAGTGGAAGATAAAGGCAATGATGGAATTAGAAAGGAGAGCACATGGGTAAAGATAGAGAAATTATTTAGACAAGTTAGGGAAAACAGTTTTTTAAGACTGAATAGAATACTTGGGCTAGGTGGCATAGGGTATGACTTTTACAAAAAATACAGTAAGAAATGAAAATCAATTTTAATGTAAATAAAAATGATGAATTAGTATTGAAGGTGTGGTAAAAATATTTTTTTAAAAAACTAAATATTAAACAATCTTAGAAACTGGATCTATATTACATTGAGCAACACAGATAATATGTTTATGAAAATTATGCAAGGAGTGATAGGCAAAATTAAGGGAAAGTTGCTGTAAAAATGAGTATATGGAATTAAAGGACTAAGACAAAAGATATGTTAATTCTGAGAAATAGTATATAACATAGTAAGAGAGAGAGAAGAAGTGGTAGAAATGGAGTTTGACTCAGAAAAGTCATTTGATAGTGTGGAATGTAATAGTATATTTTGAATATTACAAAAATATCAATTAATTACAAAAAGGAAGGCTGTAAAACAGTATTCAAAAGTGATTGGAATAGAATAGCAGCGAATAATGGATGCATGAAGGAATAAAAGCACTAAAAGATGCCCAATAGGGAAACCAATTATGTGTGGTCCGTTGTATTGTTGCAAATAAATGCAGTATTGAAAGAACATAAAGGAGTATTTGAAAATGCAAAAAATATGTAGATTTGTGAAAGACATCACTATTTCTAGTATATGCTGATGACTATGCTGTGACAGTAAAAAATAAAGGACAGATGAAAGAGATGGAGATATTGGCCTTTATAACAAGGATTAAATAGTTTGAATTTAAAATTCAGAAAAGAAAAAAGGAAAGTATTTCTGAATGTTGCATAAATAGGAGGGGGTTATTTCAAGGAAAAAGGTTACAGGGATACATAGTTGGAAGGAAACATGTAATTAAGAAACAATGTGCTGAAATGTTGAAAGAAATACAAAATATATCATTAATGTGGAAACATTTCAAATGTCTTATAAGAAAAAATATATACCTATGATACACTATTAAAAAAACGTATATTGATTCCTTCCATGTCAAGAGAAGCAATAAATGGAGGTAGTATAAAATCCTTTGGGGATTCATGTTAAATTCCACAAGAAAGGACTTGTATATTGTAAGGAGGAACAGGGTGTTGTAACTTTAATTAAATATGCTGCCCTGGATGCCAAACCCACATTATGAGACTCCAATCAAGACAAATGAAGTGTAAAAGAATAAAAATATTTAAATGCATTGGCTGCATGACAGCTTACTTAATATCTAGATGGAAACAAAAAGGTTGTGAGGCATGAAAAAATAAATTACTTTTTAAATACATTACGGGAATGCCAGTCAAAATCAAGTATAAGAAAAACAAGCAGCACTCAACTCAAACTACTTCTTCTTGCACTGCAGTTCTAATTATAATTTATATTCAGCTTTATTAAAGTACCAAGTAACATGCTGAAAGTAGCAATCTCTGTGATGCCCCCACTTGTAAAAATGTTTCTTATCCAAAACAGACCTGCTGCCTGACAACTATCTACTTGTTTCATGGGGAAAACACGATCAAAGTAAAATGAAAAGCAAACAAGAAACAAGCTCAAGATACATTGCTTAAATTATTACTGTACAGGTTATGGACCACACATGAATGGCATTCTGTTTAGTTTACTGGTAAAGCCCTCAGAGATCACTAGAAGTCTCCAACAAGTGTAATGAGCTTCTTAAAATAATGTAATCCTGTCCTTTACTACAAATACTGTCATATGCATTTCAATATCCGATGCTTATACATTATCTAGTTAAGTATTCTCTGCATGGCAACAACAGAAAGGCTTCAATGTTGGCAATTCTTTAACAGTATGCTTATTAAAGCTTACTTGCATGTTATGATCTCAGACAAGATTACTTGATGGTCATTAAAGCATTGCTACTTAAAACACAGAGCAACAGGCACTTTGAGTAATAAGCATAAATCAACAGTACAAAAATATGACAAAAACCAGACCATTCTGCAAAATCAAGAACAGATGAAAAGCCACTGTAGTACTTGTGTCTACCTTGTATGGGGGGATACCCTGCACATTTACACTGCATAACTGTTCCTTGCTTTGCTTGGGCACATCTAGAGTCACTACATGGGGGAGTGGGGTGCAACAAGTATGTCACAATTTGAAATGTCTCTGGCTGACGGTGATGGCCCTAACACATTTGTCATACCTCTCACCCTCAGAGCAAGAAATCTGGGCAAAGCCATACATAGAAGTGGGACAAAGGCCCAAAAATAAGGACAATTTTTAAATATTGCTCTTATAAACTTAGAAAGATAATAGAATAGTAGGTCTTGCATTAGTATGAATTTTCTGAAGGATATGAAATCTGAAACTCAAATGTCTGTCATTATTTTCTAACTTCAGTCTTTAATGATTTACCACTAAATTGCCAAAAAAACACAATTTTATGAAAAATGGACCAAAAATGTGATGCAACAATATAAAATAGCCACACAATACAGCTGGGAACCTGTCAAAGAAGGGACACTTTTTAATATTAGTACTGCTAACTTGAGAAGCTGACAAAATAAAAGAGTCTACGTGCATTTCTGAAATAAAAGTAATCTATAACTCTGATTATTACAGTTATTTCTTAATTGTAAACCCTCCATGTTTTCTTCCAAAATTGCTATTTTGCAGAGGGATTATTAGGGGAAGAGCAACATTTTGAGCCAAATTCAGGAACAGTTGAGAGGTTTGGCTATGCCTAATTCTATAAAGCAATTTGCATGTACCTCTCAACCTGTTCATGCAATAAATCTGGACAAGGCCAAATATATTGGGGGAACATATAAACAGTACTAAAAATTGTTCTTGTATAAACTGGGACAGTTGATAGAACAGGTCTTACTTTAGCATGCATTTTTCTGAAGGTTATGAAGTCTGAAACTAGTGTGTCATTATTTAGTGACTTAATTCCTAAATGATTTGCCAGAAAACCACAAATTTTATGAGGAACAAACCAAAAATAAGAAGCAAAAATCCTATTCATTCTTTGAAAATCTGGACAGTTGGGAGGTAAAGTTCAGCTGGGGCTGTCTAAGTTTGCCGCCCTTCCCCCTCACAAAACCATGGTCGAATGGAGCTTCCCCCTGCAGCCATTCCAATGATTCATTACTTTGCTATTTCACTCCATTTACCATAAACACTAATGTGCATACTGATTTACTTCTATGATGATTTGAACTTCATTTGAAAGTTTTATTTTGCATTTTACAGCACAGACACTAAGACATCTGCTAAACAAACTTGGCATTAAAACTTCTCTGCCATTGAAACTCACATTCATTGAAACAACATTAAAACCCACATTCAAAGAAAATACATTTTACCCGTGGCAGATAAAAATTAATTCTGGGCTGTTTTCAAATCATAGGCCCCTTGCATATGAAACATACACGTGCTCTTTGATACATCTTCCTATTGCTTTGAACATTTTTCCAGTAAACAATGAAACAAAACTGCCCAATTCAGAACATTTCCATCATAAAAGTCTACTCAAACTTCTGCAGTCCACCATTATCAGTAAATATGCACAATTCTACAGTCCACCATTATCAGTAAATATGCACAATCTCTGAAGTAGTAAAAAAGTCATCTAAATAATTCCACGTTAAATAAATCTGTAATGAAGAGGTTGCTGCTAGCAATCACCTTTATATTTCATGGTTTCATCGAAAAATAAAGTGTCTGATGCCCCTGAGGAATAAATTGCCTAAATTACATTAAAAATAAGCTAGTAATATTGCAATAGGAAATGGATGGCAAACTGATAACGGGCTCATAGTTAGTATCTGAACTTTCAGTACGGCAGCATTCACCCCTTATGGGAGTAGAACCAACAACCTTCTGCATCAAAAGCAAGTACACAACCTGTTGTGCTATTAGCAATGTGAGCTGACATGGCATAATCAGCACTAAACTTCTCTTCCCCTGCAGCTCTCAGCTCCTTGTAAAATCTACTCAATACTCAACTGCATCTCAACTTCGCAGCACAAGAAGTCTGGAAAAAGCCAAATTTATTGGGGTGGGTCAAAAGGGCAAAAACCAGGGACACATTAAACATTGCTTGTATAATCTTGGAAAGCTGCTAGAATAAAATGCTGTGTTACCACCATACATTTTACTGCCAAGGTCCCTGTGCAAAAAAGAGTCAGAACAACATACCACTATGCCAAATCACCTGCTTTGTGAAGAAAAATGCCGTGTTACCACCGTATATTTTACAGCCAAGGTCCCTGTGCAAAACAGTCAAGAGCAACATACCACTACGCCAAATCAGCTGCTTTGTGAAAGAGAGGAAGACTGAAACTTAAATGGCTATCATTTAATGAATTCAGTTCTCGCCATAGCTGTCAACCTCTTAGCACAAAACACCTGGACAAAACCAGTAATGAGGGAATACAGCCCTCAAACATATTCAGTGAATTCAGTTCTTGCCATAGCTGTCAACCTTAGCACAAAAAACCTGGACAAAGCCACTAACAGGGTATTACAGTCCCAAAAATAAGGACAAATTTCAAATAGTCATCTTATAAACTTAAAAAATTGCTATAATAAAAGGTTGTGTTACTATATATTTATTGCTAGAATAAAAAGTTGTTTTACTATGTATTTTCTGAAGACTATGAAGTCTGAAATTCAAATGCCTGTCAATTTTACTTCTGATGGAACAAAAACAATTGTCAGCAGATGCCCAGGAGAAATACTGTAGACACATGTCTTTGAAAAATGGCAGGACACCAGTCCAAATCCACACAAACACAGAGATAAGATGCAGACTCCACAAAGAAGGCACCCCAGCCAAGAATCAAACCACAAATCCTATAGCTGTGAGGCAACAATACTGCCACTGCACCATCAAATATGCAAAGAATTAAACATTCAGAAACCTGTAGTCTGAAATTCAAATGTCTGTCAATTTTATTTAACATTTGTTAATCAGGACAGTCTGACTTGGAACAAAAAATCAATTTTCAGCAGAGGCCCATGAAGAAATAATGCAGACATGTCTTTGTAACATGGCAGGACACAAAAGCAAACCCACACAAACACAGGGAGAAGATACAGACCCCACAAAGAAGGAACCCCAGCCAAGAATCAAACCTGAGAACCTGCAGCTGTGAGGCAACAATGCTACTACTGCACCATCAAATATCAAGCATTGCAGCATTTACAAACCACAGATATTATGAGGAACAGATCAAATCAAATAGGAGGCAAAAATCTGCAATTTTTTTACAAATGGTGGTGAGTAGGGAACTCAAGTCTTTAACACTTGCATACAGGGTACAGGGTTCAAACCTGAGGTATTCCCTACCACACCACCATGAGTCTAACCCCCAGTATATTGCACCTGGGGCACACACACACACACACACAAACTTGCAAGTAAACTCACCATACATAAATCCAACACACTTACCTGCAAGTAAATCACCATAAATTCAATGTCCTTTCTCCATAAATCCAATGCAAGTACATCCAAACCCTGCCCGTGACCTGCCATACATCCAAAGACCCGCGAGATCCAAACCCCGCCTGCAACTCCAGACCCACCCGCGAGATCTTCCCGAAGAGAGACTGCAGCAATTCCAGACTGCTGGTGTTGCAGTCCGACCCCGATGCATTTTCCCAGCGAGTCTATGCAGTTTAAAACTGCATAGACTTCTGGGAGCTCCGTTCCTCATGTTTCCCTATCAGGACTGCCTGGAGCATGCGCAGAGACTCTCAGCAGCAGTCCGGACTACTGCACATGTGCGAAGTCCGTGAATTTTTTAACTTTTTTTTTTATGTATTTCTTTTTATTTTTATTTCTTTTAGTTTCAGTTGAGGGGGCTGCAGTCCGGCAGTCCAATAGCACGGGCCGCCCCTGTCAATTGTGTATATGCCATTGTTATATTGCTGTTGGATAAATGAGAGAATAGGAAATGAAGACCAAGATGACATAAGAAAAATAGTATGTCAGAAATATGAGGAAGACTAGAAGGAAAAACACAGGAAAGAGAAGAAATGAACAAAGTGTGGAATGGATTAGTGTGTAACTGTGTAAATAAGATTAGAATGCAGAAATGGGGAAGGATAAAATGAAAAGTAAGGAATGATATCATAAGATAATGTCAGAAAATTATTATGTAAAAATGTGAAAAGGTGGGAAGAAAAGAGATAATTATAAACATAGACATGGAAGATTTAGAGATAAGGAGGAATACAAAACTTATGAAGGCTAATGTTCAGACTGTGGCCTGTAAAAAGGCAAATTAATTATAAACAGCAAAATGAAAGCATGTACTTTTTCTATAAACCTGAAAAGAGTATAGAACATCTAATGAAAGATTATGCAATTGCAACTATGTGGTTTAAATACATTTTTTTGCAAAAAATACTGTGCAAGAGTTAAATAATTTTGAGGAGGAGTTTGCAGTGAAATACAAACAACTGCATTAAGAATATAAATATAAATATAGATATGGTTTTATAAGGCGAATACAGTGTGAGTAAAAAAATAATGCTAGATGAATTAGTCAAAATTATGATGATGGCAAAGTGGAACTTAAGGTCTTGCAGGTGTGAGGAATTATTGCATAATAAAATCTGTGATTGTAATACATTTTTAAGATGAATATGAATGTGGTCATGGAGAAAAGGAATGGGGAAGAAAAGCATGTCATGATGATATGAAGAGAGAAGCAAAATAAAAAAAAAGTTATGTTAAACTGGGAATAATAACTGCAGATGGTGTATTAAATAAAGTTGCCCTACTCTTTTCAAGAAATACAATTATATCTTTTACCCTCCCGAGCTACTACCAACTCAAGCAGACAGGACCTCTGATTAACATCTGATCTGAAGGATGATACACTTAGGAATACAGCATGCACCCTTTATACTGCAATACAGTGTCCTTAATGGAAAATTAATCCAAGAATATGAGGTGATAACAGATCCTGCAGCTTACCTGTCTTCAAGCATGAGAGGCAAATATACTATCTGTAGAGCCACTGACACTATGACATCCAAATAAGTTTACCTCAGTAATTCCATAACAAATCTTTGCTTAAAAGATAATTTTAAGAACTTTTAGAAATGATTTGGTTATATTCCTTCCGATTATTTAGGACAGTTGCATCACTGTGGATAATTAGTATTGTAAGCAAGTTAAGCATTACTTGTTTTTGTTCTGCAATGAGGGCTGAATTCTACTGTCTGCAATTTTGTGAAAGTCAGAAACACCAGAACTGTTTATTTTTAAACACTGCATGTCTTGATTACAAAAATAATCTAATGGCATAGATATCTGCACTTGATTCATGGAGCTCTAACCATCATTTTTACTTACCATATATATATTTCTCCAACCATCTATACATACATTCTTCCATCCATCCATCCATCCATCCATCCATCCATCCATCCATCCATCCATCAATTCATTTTCAGGACAATGAACACAACTGAGAAGGAAAATGTGCTTGGAAACAGTACCAAAATCACAACAAACCAAAGCCCTTGCAGAACCAGCAAACAAAAGCCTCTTCAGGTCAGTGAACCAAAAAGATTTGGTTAACGCCACAAAACAATAACTTACGTTTTTGTCCTTAGACTTCATCAGAATGAATAGTTAACCAAGCTAGTAATCTCCTTAAATAACCCGTCCTTCCCATTGACAAAACAATTAACCAATTAAAAACATTTAGTATAATTGAATGTAGTGCATTCAAAGTGCAACTGTAAAAATGCAACTATAAAAACTCCTAAAACAAATAGTTACTTGTTACAGTAACAGGTTTTTTTAAAAAGCAGATTTTAAAAAACATTGAATCACATAGTTAGTATGTAAATACATAAAATGCAGGCCATCAAATGTAATATAATAGAAACAAGTAAAAAAGTAAAAAAGATGTGTTACACCAAAGTTTTAAATTGTGTTGAAACCAAATCACTGTGGTAAACTAGTAAAACACTGCCATCTACTGATCAAGAAATAATACTACATAAAAGCATTATAGGTTAGCAGATCTAAGTTTAAGAACAGGGCCTAAAGAAATGTAATCATTCGAGCCTGGTACGCTGTTGACCTCCAAGCTCAACTGCCAAAATAGTTCCCTGTACTTTATCGTTTGTCTCCCAGGGACCACCTCGAGGGTCCTGTTCTATTTTTCTATGACAAAAAAACCCAAAAACTGCATCTTTACAAAGTGTGGTATGTCTAAATAGTGCATTATTATTGTCTTGCTTACTAATGTCATAGAGATGTCCGTATATTCACCTCTTAAACTTCCTTGTGGTCTTCCCTATGTAGAAGGCTCCACAGGGTTTACAAATGGCGATATATATATATATGACCCCCAAGGTGTCACAGTTGGAGAACTTGTTAGTTTCTAACTTTGTGTTCCTTTCCATTAAATGCAAACTCTCCCCTGTATAACATGTGAGCATTGGGAGCAAGCCCCACACTTAAAAGTGCCTTTCTTCTGCCTGCCCTGCTTTGGTTTTCTATATTCCAACATCTCCTTAATATTTTCCCCTTCCTATAAATAAATTTCAGGGGGTCCTTGAATAACAAGTCCAAGTCAGAATAGTCCCCAAACTTCCCCCAATTTCTAGAAATAATGTCTTTAACCAAATAAGTGTCAGTACTGAAATTCAAGATGAAATTACTACTCCAAATTTGTATCTAGGGTAGGGGTATTCTCTATGTTGGTTACTGTGTGTTCCAATACTCCTAAGATGAGACTAAATCCCCCCCTCCCATTTTTTTACTTCATTCAATACTTCTTCTATTAAAGCAAGGGGGGGGGGGTAATTTCTTTCCAAAAACATATCTTTCAGTTTTTTACTTTCTAAGTTGAAGTCCCTATCAACGGACATCATACTACTACTCCTAATGAACTGTCCTTTCAAAATTCCTTTCTTTTGTTTGAAAGGGTGGGCACTAGTGTAAAACAAATAGGAGTTTGAAAAAGTCACTTTTCTGTAAACATTGGACTTAAAATTTCTGACCAGGTATCTTTTCAATCTACTATCCCCCATTTAGACTAATAGTCACAGCAAAGGGCTCTAAAACTGAGCCACTGGCAACATATGTTGATAGGAATACACAAGGGTTGTTGACCGGGTTTTGCCGCATATTGAAAGATTCTTGGCATTGTTTACAATGCCTAAAGAGTGTGGACAAAAAAAAACATGAATTGGACATTCCTCACAACAGATGTAGTGAATCTTTTTTCAACCATACCTCATGAGGAAGGATTGGAATACTTTAGAGAAAGTTTATGTAAAAGCAAGTGTTTAAATGGAGTAAAGTTAATTAATGTAGTAACATTCATGGAATTGATACTCAAGAACAATTATATGACATTTGAAGGTGAATTTTACCATCAGATTTCAGAAGTAGCAATGGGGGCCAAATGTGCCCCCATTTTTGCAAATCTGGTACTTCTTCACTGGGAGGAGACATTTCTCTTCCCTTCCCCTTTCTCTGAACGGATTGTACTTTACAATCGGTTCTTGGACAATATATTGGTTCTTTGTAGGGGAGGTGAAGCAGAAGCTAAGAATTTTCTTGAGTATCTTAATTCCAACACTCCATTTTTTTCATTCACGTTCAAGTGGGACAACCAAATGATAGACTTCTTGGACATAAAGCTTATCAAAACACCCGAAGGGTTGGAAAGTAATATATACAGAAAAGAGACCTATAGTAATTCATTATTACATTTTTCAAGTTGTCATCCTTTACAACAGTATAGAAGTGTGGTGAAAGGACAGATGGTTCATCTGTCTCGACTCGTGAGCAACAATATGACATAACAGGAAGAGATGTATAACCTGGTAGGGATGTTTCGAGAGGATATCCATTTAAATTGTTGATATCAGTTAGAAATGATGTTATGGGAAGAAGGGAAACATCATTTTCACCCATTTTGAAAGATTTGGGTGGGACAGTTGGTATAATCGGAAGATCTGAATCCCTTGATTTTAGAGCCTTTGAGTCTAGAGCTCTTGTTTTGAAATATAATTATCAGACACCTCAGATTATTGGAATTATTAGAAAAGCATGGGATTCAGCATTTGATGCAGATGTTAAAAACGAGTTAGGACAGACACCAGGAGTAACATTTTCCAGAGGTAGGAATATTAACAATTTACTAGAAAGACCGAAAGAAAAATACATATGCTCACTTATGTATAAATGCGGGGCTTGTAGATACTGTAAATATATCAGTGATGGACCTTACATGACTGTTTGGGGGTATGACAGAACAATTCCATGCCCGGGTAAATGTTGTTGCAATTCTAGGATGGTTGTCTATTTGGCAACATGCACAACATGTTCAAGCTATTATGTAGAAAAAAACACCTGGAGGTTAAGGGAAAGGATAGCAGAACACCTTAGGGCTATTAAAAACAAAGACATTCACGATGCCTTATATTTACATTGTATTATGTGTGGTCATTTTAAGAGGTTCATATTTTTTGTTATTGACCATGTATTGACAAGTGAAAGAGGGGGTGATGATAATGTTAGAGTTGAGTCCTTGGAATATAAGTGGCAAGTTTTATTGAATGCTACATAATTCCCTGGGCTCAATGATCACATTTCTATTATGCCCATACTGAAGCAGAGGGCAATGGTTGTTTGATGTTTGTGTCAGTTTATAAGTATTCAATACGAGTTTTTTTTCATTTCTACTTCACATTGTAGTGAAACATTTGACAAATGTTATTTATGATTATTAGTATTTTTTATTATATTTTAATAATATTATGTATATGTGCTTTACAAATGTTTGTTAGGGTGTGACTTTATATGTATTTTTATTTATCATGCTGTAGAAAAGAATTTTGATAGGTCATTTTAAAAGCTCAGTGAGTATTTAAAGCTTGTGATTTGATGCTCCTTTTACTCTGAAGAAGCCATTGTATTGATGGTGAAAGCGCTTAGTATTGGAGTTTGTTGTTCAGCTTTTCATTAAACGACACTCGGCAAAGACCATAAGGAAGTTTAAGAGGTGAATATACAAAAATCTCTATGACATTAGTAAGCAAGACACTAATAATGCACTATTTAGACATACCACATTTTGTAAAGATGCAGTTTTTGTTTTCTTTGTCATAGAAAAAATAGAACAGGACCCTTGAGGTGGTCCCTGGGAGACAACGATAGAGTACAGGGAACTATTTTGGCAGTTGAGCTTGTAGGCCAACAGCGTACCAGGCTTGAATGACTACATTTCTTTAGCCCTTGTCCTTAAACTTAGATCTGCTAAATTATAATGCTTTTATGTAGCATTATTTCTTTACTAGTAGATGGCAGTGTTTACTAGTTTACCACAGTGGTTTTGTTTCAACACAATTTAAAACTTTGGTGTAACACATCTTTTTTTACTTTTTTACTTATTCCTATTATATTACATTTGATGGCCTGCATTTTATGTATTTACATACTAACTTTGTGATTCAATGTTTTTTTAAAATCTGCTTTTTAAAAAACTGTTACTGTAACAAGTAACTATTTGTTTTAGGAGTTTTTATAGTATTTTTACAGTTGCACTTTGAATGCACTACATTCACTTATACTAAATGTTTAATTGGTTAATTGTTTTGTCAATGGGAAGGGAGGGTTATTTAAGGAGATTACTAGTTTGGTTAACTATTCATTCTGATGAAGTCTAAGGACGAAAATGCAAGTTATTGTTTAGTGGCGTTAAATAAATCTTTTTGGTTCACTAACCTGAAGAGGCATTTTGTTTGCTGGTTCTGCAAGTGCTTTGGTTTGTTGTGAATTAATTTTCAAGGCCAACTTTGTGTACATCATTGTCATGGGGAAACTGAATCCTATCTCAACAAGGAAAGAATGTAATGTAGAAACTAGTCCTGGATGGGATAACAGCAGTAGAGTAGAGAAGGTGGTGTAAGAGGGGCAACTGCACAGTATACAAAGTGTTGTAAGGCATGATCAGCTGATCCTAATCTCCTTTTAGAGCATTTGCAGTCAAACCAGAGTGCTGCAGTGCTCTTTGAATGGTCTAAACTGCAGCATATGGCAAAGAGTAGACTACAGTTTGAAAGTAAAAAAAAAAATACCATTTTTATTACTAAAACCTGAGCAGTCTAGTGTTCCATGCAGAAAGAGTATATATATATATATATATATATATATATATATATATATATATATATATATATATATAGATAGCAACTGTTTGCTATATTTGTAGTATAGTTTAAAAAGATTGGGCTCTGTGCAGGCATGGTACAAACTGTAGCAACTGTTTGCTACATTTATAGCAAGCAGTTTACTACATTTTAAAAAGAAGATTTTTTTTTCAAAGTAAAACCTGAGTGCTGTAGAGGTCCATGTAGGAAGGGTATAACCTATAGCAATTGTTTCCTACATCTGTAGCAAAAAATATTACTGCAGTTTAAAAGTAGAAAAAGAAATTAGGATCTCTATGGCTATGGCTGGCTCAGAAGAGTGAGGGGGCATGTCATGCACCTGGCTATCTGAAGGGCGAAGGGGCATGTCATGCACCTGACTATCTGGTTTGTGTGCCAGTAGAAAGAAGGTTATTTTATTTTTTATTTTTGCTCTTAAATGGAAGAGCTGGGGGTGGTGGTGTAGATCTAACTGTAATAAGATCACTTATTACAGTGAAGTGCTTTTTTTGTTTCCTGTGGGGGTGGAATACTGGTTCATAATACTGAACCAGGGTGTTGCTTAAACCAGCAATGCTTCTGGATGGCAGATTATGACAAGGTAGATGCAGACCCCTTGAAAACTTCTCACAATCCAGGAGGAAATCTGGTGATCATTATTTCAACTATCAGCATATCTATTTGGATGTGGGTGGAAACAGTACCCTATACCCATGTTTGTCTATGTTGTCATACACTTTCTAGTAAGGATTTATAAAATTATTTTATTATCCACTGCTAGTTTTATATATATATATATATATATATATATATATATATATATACATACTAGTTCAACAACAAAAATACCCAGGACAACTTCTAGACTCTAGGCTAACTTTTAAGGAACACGCAAAACTCATAGTTAGTAAGACCCTATTTCAATTAAAACTATGCCTCTACCTGACTCACCTTCTCTATCTCTAGAATCATGCTCTCTCTAGCCACTTTCCAGTTCTTGGGTTAGAATATGGCCTGCCTATCAATGCTCCATAAACCTTCTTTAATATATATATATATATATATATATATATATATATATATATATATACATATATATATATATATATATATATATATATATATATATATATATATATATATATATATATATATATATACATATATATATATATATGTACTCCATTTAAGCTGTACTGCTGAGGTCACTAAAAAGTCCACAGCTAGTGGGGTTTGGCTTTATTGGGCTTAATGCACCTCTAAAGGTCTAAAAAGTCATAGACATTCAGAAGACATGTACCTGAAATACTGTATGTCCTTAAAGGATCATTTACATATATCTCATGGGCCTCCAACACAGGAATTTTTAGGTATTACAAAGTGAGGACTCTATTTTTGCTGGGATTTTTCTTGAAGCTTTTACTGAATGGTTTGTCTGTGTGACCTTTTAAATTTTATTTGGGATATATTGTAAGCACCTTATTGTTTATGGACATCAGGCTTATTCTTTTCTCTGTATTTCTTATGTACAGACAAACAATCCACTTATGATGTGCTGTTGAGCTCTCTAAAAATACCAAAACGTGTGTCTACAGCTAGTAAGGTTTAGCTTTCATGGTCTGAATGTACCTATAAAGACTTAAAGAGACAGAAGCCCTGTCGCTGAAATGCCACATATTTTTAATGGGTAATTTGCATATATTACATGGGTATCCACTACAGGAGGTTTAAGATATTACACACTGAAGACTCTAGATTGTTTTGTTTTTTCTTGCAGTTTTTGCTGAATGACTTCTCTGTGTGACATGTTTACTCTTTGGCTTGAACAAACAAGGCTAGGAAAATTTGACTCTTTGCCCTGCTAATTGATGCTAGGCCTTTCTTTATGTTTTTTTTTAAAATGGCCATATTGGCTTCCAGTGTCCTGCAGAGCCTCTCTCCTTTTAAACACTCTCCTCTTGCTTAAAATCATTAGACTTTAGTACAGTCCCTCCATGTGCTCTGGGCATTCAAACAAGCAATCAACTACTCCTTGAGAAAAGGCAACCCCCTTTGACCTAGTCATAGATGAGACACCCTTATCAAACAGTGGGATGGCTTCCAAATGCTGTATGCAATAACTCAGCAGTACAAGACTGGAAGACTAAGTTAAAGGATCATCTTTTTTACGGAAATGAAAGCAAACATTGTAATGGTGCAGGGTGAAGTCCATCCCACCTGACAGGTGTACTTCTACTTGAAATCTCTTAATCTAATTCATATGCTACTGTACTTTTTACAAAATGTATCCTGTCATGCATCTGCTAATCTATAACAACACTGTTAACAATTTGGAATAAATCCAAAAGAACAAGTGACTGCCATCTATCCCTCAATGCCTAACACACACCTACATGTTGTATTGTGAATAATGTCTTTCAATTTCTATTTGCAACTGATCTATGCAGATTATTTTTTTGCAAATAATTGCTTGCAAATATTTGTTTTCACTTGTCTGTGCACCTGAACATAGCAGCTGATAGGTTTCTATAGAGTATAATAGTACAGTTGCAGCTATACTAGTTAGAATTCTGCTGTTCAATTTTTTAAAGTCTAGAACAACATTCTTACTGCTGTGATGTTGCTGACTTAGATTCAAAATGGTTACCACAAAGTGTACAGTGTGTGCACACTTAGTGTAACCTTTCTGAGTGAATGGACAGCACAGGCATTGTGATAGGGCTTGTTTTGAATTCAGAAAGTGTACACCTTTATGAATTTGGCCTATATGTCTACTGTTAATTATTGCACAATGTGCTCTTTAGTGCCCAGATGATAACTTAAACATGTCTTTTCCCAGTGTTCCCACAAGTTTATCAAATATTAAATGCAAAAATATTAAAGGATTACCAGCTAGTTTGAAGTACTACTTCCAGTATGAAAGTAAAACATAAAACATGCAGTGCATTGAACAAAAGATGCACTTCCATATGCCCTATAGCTGGTCTGATGAATATGCTCTTGTATAAGGTTGAAGCTGGTATTTTTTGTCAGTTGCTATGAAATAACCATACTTCCCATTGTTCAGAAATAAGAAGAAAATTTATAGTTTTAGTTGCTCTGTATATAAGTACTTCATATTTTACAAATGTAATTTCATAGTGATAGACATCTTAAATGCAGTCTGAACTGTTTCTCACATCATCATAAGCAACATTTGTAATTATGGGTAGGTGACATTATATGAGCTAATTTCATGCACTAAAACATGGTAGTGCACTTTATTCCAGCATTACAATCTGCAGCTTAAATTCAAAATGATTTAGGCAACAGAAATTTATTAAAGTATGTTCACCAGTTTCTTTAGATGATACAATTTTACTCTCAGCAAATGATTAACCTAGAAATGGCCAGATAAATTATGCAGAGGAAAAGAAGTCCAGTAACTGGCAGTAGAAATGGACAAGTCTGAGCAACCTCTGAAACATAATTCCTCAACTCGGCTGTTATAATCTTTCATAGCATTTAAGAAAATGCTTTTTCATTCTATCTTTCAATAATGTTCTTTCATATATTGGCATACTTTGTTTTTAAAATATAACACCATAATTAATGTTTGTAATGTTTGTCATGAGCCATTTCCCTTTTGAAGTAAGGTGCCTTTCTCTCAGAGAAAGAAAATTATTAATGTTGCCTCTTCTTGCTTTAGAAAGTTTATAGATCAAAGCGTGTACCATTGTTGTTGATCATCTCTTGTGTCCATAATCCAAACAGCATTCCAGCAAATATGCCATTTCTAGAACAGCAAACTATACTCTGAATAGGGTTGTCTTCATCTGTTATATCTAAAGTAAAATGACCTCTTACATTCCACTGAAGGTGTCTCTTCTTATGTGCCTGAATACTCCAACAGCCTTTACAACCATTTCTCATCATCAGCTTAAATCTATTATGTTTCATAAATACACTTAGGCATCCTACCACTTTCTTGTTACTACCATTTCTCTCAGAACTGTACATTATGTGATTTAATTTCATCATTATCATCATCATCATCATCATCAGCGACCCTCTTTCCCATTTTTATACGTGAAGTAGGGTGTCATGTCAATTATTGCCATATCTCTCAATTCAGTACCACTCCCCTAGCTTCTTTAACAGTCCTGCCTGGCTGTCACAGGCCTTTACTCTCACAATCCATCCACCTCTTTGCTGGACATCCTTGTTAATTCTGGTCTTCTTCCTGTCTGTCACAAATTTTCTTCACCCGATTGTTTTTCTCCACATGTGACCCAGCCACCATACTCTGTTCTCTTTGAACGTCTCTGTAATTAGAGCGACTTTGACTTCTGCTATGATGCCAACAATTCTTTGCTTATCCCACATTGTGCACCCTACCACCTATCTCAGCCACTTAATCTCATCACCTCTAGCTTCTTCAGCTGCTCTGCCTTTACTGCCTAGGTTTCTGTACCATACAGTATTACTGGTTGCACCACTGTCTTGTACACCTTACTTTTTGGTTTCTTGGAATTCTTTTGTCATACACTATCCCTGACTCTCTGCGCTAATTGGCTGCAGCCCCTCTGATTCTAGCTTTGACTTCTCATTCAGATTTCGTTTTTCCTCAACTACCCCTCCCAGGTACTTGAAGCTGTTAATATTTTCCACTATTTTCCCTTCTATCTCAATTCTCAGTTTCTTCTCATTTCTCCCATTTGCAGTCATTACAGCTGTTTTATCTGTATTCAGTTTCATCCCATCTTCTTTCAGTTTTGTATCTCCTTCCCCTATCTTTTGCTGAAGTTACTGCTGTGAGTCTTTCAACAGTGCCACATTGTCTGCATATAACAACTTTATTGATCTGTCCCCTCCAAACTGTTTGCTAATGTAGTCCAACACCAGTATGAACAACACTGAGATCAGAACTGAACCCTGATGTATACTCACTCCCACTGGGAATCCCTTCTGTGAGATTGAACAGAGTCCTTATGAGAGTTATTGGATCCTTGTACATAGCCTGTGCTAATTCTACCAATATTTCTGGGACTTCAAACCACTGCAGGAGTGTCCAAATCAGTTTTTGTGGAACCTTGTCATATGCTTTCTCCAAGTCTAGGTTTCCACAGTTCGACTCTTTCCTCATCTCTAGATTCTTGTCAACTATCTGTCTCACTGCAAGCATCCGGTCAGTTATGCATCCTGATATGAATCCCAGCAGCTTATCTCCCATCTTACTTTCTACTGCTCTGTGTATCTGTTTATCAGTCACCCTCTCCAGAACTTAAATGCAATGTGACAGGAGTTTGATACCTCTGTACTGCCCACAGTTGTGGATGTCCCCTTTGTTCATATACACAGTGGTGGCAGTATGCTTATTCTCCATCATCTGGGATACGTCTTTCTCCTCAGGAGCCATTTCTCCCCTATCTCACCCAAGATTTTGATCATATCTACTGTGACCTCATGTGAGCCTGCTGCCTTCCCTGACTTCATTGTCCTTAGTGCTGTTCTTAATTCTTGCATGGTGGGTTCTCCACCCTCTGATCGGAGGCTGTGTTTGGGGCAGTACAGCTTCTGTGGGGTTTTCTTCAGTCAGGAGCTGCTGGAAGTATTCTTTCCTTCTTCCTTTGATGTCCTGCAGACTGCTGAGCAGGTTGTTGCTGACATCCTTTATGAAGGGAGTGTCTGACTATCTTCTTTATCTCCCTGTCTTTGCCTTGCCACCTGATATGGAACTCAATTTCACTGTTGTATTTATTATGTATTTCATTAATTAAACTGAACATGAAATTATGTCCAATTTTTCCCCTTTTCATCTTTACTTTTGCATACCTTATTGCATACCTTTGTCATCTGTATTTGGTCTTTCAGTGACATCTTCAGGGTATTAAACCTATTTAGGTATTATGTCCAGCAAGCATTTTTCACTTTTTACCTCTTTGGCTTCTACTGCAAGGCTGTCATATTGATTTACTAACTGAGTGTGTGGTACCTTGTTAAATTCATTGATACAGTTTTAACAGGATTAATGACAACTGCCAGCAAGCTGTTTCTTGAACCAGAAGTGTTCAAAGACATCTTCTCAAAATTCTTTAGGTGCTGATTCTGTTTACTGTAGAAAGTGCAGATTTTAGAATCAACCAGGAACACTTACATTATTGTATCTTTACAGGAGACACTATAAATGAAACATTCTGTTTTACACTTTGAATAGCATATATTAGCAAGGATGTATTATGTGTCTGGTTTCAGCTATCATTTTTCATTAATGTACCTTAGATTTTGTATATTAAACATGCAACTTAAGCTGATAACAAAAATTGAAGCCACAGTGTTGGTATACATTACAAAAGCTAATAAATCAGCACATGGGAAATGGGGAACAAAGAAATGCGTTTATTAATTTTTTTTTCAATTGTATATATTTGTTTTTGTTGTCTTGCTGCCTGATGACTAT